>NW_006921645.1:485928-492468 GCF_000298275.1 Orycteropus afer afer
CACCTTTTGCCACAGATGTAGTCAATCTGATTCCTGTGCATTCCATCTGGTGAAGTCTATGTGTATAGTTGTCACTTATATTGTTGAAAAAAGATATATGCAATGAATAAGTCATTGGTCTTGCAAAATTCTATCATGTGATTTCCAGCATTATTTCTATCTCCAAGGCCATATTTTCCAACTACTGGTGACTCTTCTTTGTTTCCAACTTTTGCATTCCAGTCACCAGTGATAATCAACACATTTTGATTGCATTTTGGTCAATTTCAGACTGCAGAAGTTGGTAGAAATCTTCAATTTCCTCATCTTTGGCTTTGGTGATTGGTGCTTTAATTTGGATAATAGTGGCATTAACTGGCCTTCCATGTAGGCATATGGATATTGTCCTATCACTGACAGCATTGTACTTCAGGGCCGATCTTAAAACAGTCTTTGTGACAATGAATGCCACCATTCTTCTTTAATTTGTTACCAGCAAAATAGATCACGTAATTGTCCAATTCAAAATGGCCAAAGCCAGTCCATTTCAGCTCACTAATGCCTAGGATATCAGTCTTTATGCGTTCCATTTCTTTTTTGACAACATCCAATTTTCCTAGATTCATACTTCATACATTCCATGTTTCAATTATTAATAGATGTTTGCATCTGTTTCTATTTATTTCAAGTCATGCCACATCATCCTGTGGAGGTTCTGAAAGCTTTACTTCATCCACATTGTTAAGGTCGTCTCTACTCTGAGCAGTCAACTCTTCCCCAGTCAAATTTTGAGTGCCTTCCAACCTGATGGGCTCATCTTCTGGCACTATGTCAGACAATGTTTCAGGGCTTTTCATAAAGTTTTCCAGTAATATATCAGACAGTGTTTCACTGTGGTTCATAAGGTTTTCACTGGGCAGTTATTTGAGAAGTGGAAGGTCCTTTCCTTCTTCCGAGTCTGTTAAAGCCCAGAAACTCTGCTGATATCTTTCCAACATGGGTAACCCTGTTGGCATTTTGCAACACGGTGGCACAGCCTCCAGCCTCCAGCCTCACAGCCACCACAGGTTCACAAACTGACAGACAAGTTTGTCTCCCTTAGTTGTTCCTATCCCCTCTTCACTTGCCTACTTCAGGCTCCAGTCTTAATATAGAGCCACACCTAAGCAAAAAGCAGACCCCAAGCCCTGGTCTTGCCTACCTCAGGCCTTCGCCTTAATATATGTATCCACACCCAAGTGAAAAGCAGACTCTAAGCCCTGGATCCACGTACCTCAGGCCCCAGCCTTAATATAGAGCTACACCTAAGCGAAATGCAGCCTCCCAACCCTGGGCTTGCCTCCTTCAGGCCCCTGCCATAATATAGAGCCACAACTGAGTGAAAAACAGCTCCCAGCCCTGGGCCCACTTACCTCTGTCCCCTTCCTTAATAGCCCCACACAAGCAAAAAAGCAGCCTTCAAACCCTGAGCTTGACTACCTCAGGCCCGTACATTAATATAGAGCCACACCCAAGTGAATAGCAGCCTCCAAGCCCTGGCCTGCTTACCTAAGGCTTCTGCCTTAATATAGAGTCACAACCAAGTGATAAGCAGCCTCCAAGCCCCGGACCTGCTTTCATTAGGCCCTTTTCTTAAAATAGGTCCACATCCAAGTGAAAAGCAACCTCCAAGCCCTTGCCCGTCTACTTCAGGCTCCTGCCTTAATAACAAGCCACACCCAAGCGAAAAGCAGCCTCCATGCCCTGAGCCTGCCTACCTCAGGCTCCTGCCTTTATAGAGAGCCACAACCAAGGGAAAAGCAGCCTCCAAGCCCCCCGCCTGCCTATCACAGGCCCTGGCCTTAATATTGATCCACATCCAAGCAAAAAGTGATAAGGGACTAATGTTACTCATTTAGTTAAATGTTAAAATAAAGTTTTTTAGAAAATAGAAATACAGGACAAGATAAAGTATGGAAAAGAGAACCTGAGACTCTAAGAATATGCAACAGCACATGAAGAACACATGACACTCTTCATAGCACATGGGATTGATTAGGGAAAGAGGGTGCTTATAGTAATAGTAATGGTAATAGTACCTAAATCTCATGGGTAGTATGGAGTCTCAACTAGTTTATACTTGCAATGCTATTTAAGGTATCATCAGGGAGATGTCAGGCTAAAATTTAGCAAAGTTCTCTTTCACAGATCTAGGTAGTGCCTCGCCACATTCAAATGAAATCTGCCCAGCAATACAGGGGGATAGCACAAGGCAAAGGAGTAATTTAGGTACACACACACAAAAAAAAATAGTTTCTGTAACCTACAATTATCAGAACAGGTTCCGTGTAGGATGTAAACAATTTCTCCATCCTTATTTACAGTGAAAGAATGAACACATAAATAGATAGATTGTACTATAAAATGTATTTTGCACAACTTTTTATAAAATAACTTGAGTCGAAATATCAAAATAGAGTAGAATAAATAAAAAAAAATACTCTATGTTCCACTTTGTATTGATTTAGTTCCAATACAAGATCAACTGTCAAGTAACAAATTACTATTATGCTAATATTTGGTAAATTGCAATATCTAAAATGCAAGAAATCATAAAAGTACACTTCTGATTTGGGAGAGAATAATTTCTAAGCATTAGAAGAGAATAAGTAGTTATCTTTATTAAGATCATCTATTTCACATGGGTTCAATTTTAAATGGTTTATCACTAAAACTTTGCATGGCAGATTTATTTAGAGATAGTTATGTTTTAAAATTTAATTAAAATCCTAGTGTCTATGCATAAGGTTTTCAGTGGACATTTTTTGCAGAAGTGGATGTCTTCATCTTTCCCAGTTTGTCTTAGTCCAGAAGCTCTGCTCAAACCTGTCCACCATGGGTGACCAAGTTGGTATGTGAAATACCAATGGCAAAGCCTCCAGCCTCACAGCAACACACACGCCACCAAAGTATGACAACCTGACAGACACACCAATTACTAAAGCCCAAAATGAAGAAATTGATGATTTTCACCAAGTTCTGCAGTCTGAAACTGAACAAACATGAAATGAAGATGTATTGATAATTACTGGTGATTTGAACATGAAAAGTTGGAAATAAAGAAGAATCATTGGTAGTTGGGAAGTATGGCCTTGGTGATATAAATGATGCTGGAAATTGCATGATAGGATTTTGCAAGGCCAATGATTTTGGAAAATACCTTTTTTTTCAAAAACATAAATGGCAGCTGTACATGTGGACATTGACAGATCAAATACACAGAAATGAGACCAACTACATCTGTGGAAGGAGGCAATGGAGAAGTTCAATGTCATGTCAAAACAAGGCCAGGATCTGACTGCAAGTTCAACTTGAAATTAAAGCAAATTATAAGTCCATGGGGGCCAAAATACAACTTTGAGTGTATCCCACCTGAATTTAGAAACTATCTGAAGAATAGATTTGATGCTTTGAACACCAGTGACCGAAGACCAGAGTAATTGTGAAATGACATCAAGAACATCAAACCTGAAGAAAGCAAATGGTCATTAAAAAGATAGGAAAGGCAAAAAGACCAAAATGGATGTCAGAAGAGACACTGAAAATTACCCTTCAACAGAGAGTAGCTATAGCAATTAGAAGAAATGCTGAAGTAAAATAACTGAAAAAAAAGATTTCAAAGGGCAGCTTGAGAAGACAAAGCAATGCATTATAATGAAATGTGCAAAGAAAACCAAAAGGGAAGAATATGGTTGGCATTTCTCAAGCTGAAAGAACTGAAAAAAATTCAAGTCTCATGTTATGATATTGAAGGATTCTATGGGCAAAATATTGAATGATGCAGAAAGCATCAAAAGAAGATGGAAGGAATACACAGAGTCACTGGGTCAAAAAGAATTGGTTGATGTCCAACTATTTCAGGAGAGAGAATATGACCAAGAACCAATGATACTGAATGAAGAAGTCCAAGCTGCACTGAAGGAACTGGTGAAAAACAAGGTCCAAGAATTGGCAGAATACTCATTGAGATGTTTTAACAAATGGATACAAGTCTGGAGATGCTTACCTATTTATGCCAAGAAGTTTGGAAGATAGCTACCTGGCCAATGGACATGAAGAGATCCATATTTGTGCCCAGTACAAAGAAAAGTGATCCAACAGAATGCAGAAATTATTGAACAATATCATTGCTAGCACTCGCAAGTAAAATCTTGATACAGATAACTCAAAAATGGTTGCAGAAGTATAGTGACAGAGAACCTCCAGAAGTGCAAGCTGGTTTCAGAAGGGGATGTGGAACAAGGAATATCACTGCTGATGTCAGATGGATCTTAGCTGAAAGTAAAGAATACCAGAAAGATATCTACTTGTGTTTTATTGACTACTCAAAGACATTTGACTGTGTGTATCATAACAAGTTATGGTTAACATGGCAAAGAATGAGAATTCCAGAACACTTAATTGTTCTTGTGAGAAACCTGCGCATAGACCAGGAGGCTGTCATTTGAACAGAACAAGGGGATACTGCATAGTTTAAAATCTGGAGGGTGTACATCAAGTTTGTATCATTTCACCATATTTATTCAATCTGAATGCTGAGCATAGAATCTGAGAAACCGAACTATATGAAGAAGAACATGGCATCAGAATTGGAGGAAGAACCAATAATAACCTGTGACATGCAGATGACACAAGCTTGCTTGCTGAAAATGAAGAAGACTTGAAGAGCTTACTGATGAAGATCAAAGACTACAAAGATCAAAGATACTTTGGTATGGATTATGCTTCAACAAAAAGAAAGTGAATATTTTCACAAGTGGACCAATAAGCAACGTCATTAATAAAGGAGAAAAGATTGAAATTTTCCAGTATTTCATTTTACTTGAATCCACAGTCAACACCCATAGAAGTAACAGTCAGGAAATCAGATGTCCTACTATACTGGATAAATCTGCTGCAAAAGACTTCTTTAAAGTGTTGAGAAGCAAAGATGTTACTTGAAGACTACGGTGTGCCTGGCCCAAGCTATGATATTTTTAATTGCCTCATAAGCATGTGAAAGCTGGACAATGAGTAAGGAAGACTGAAAAGCTGATGCCTTTGAATTGAGTAGTCGGTGAAGAATACTGAACACACCATAGACTGCCAGAAGAACAAACAAATCTGCCCTGGAAATAGTGTATCTGGAATGTTCCTCAGAAGCAAGAATGGCCAGAATTCATCTCACCTACTTTGGCCATATTGTCAGAAGGGACCATTTCCTGGAGAATTATATCATGCTTGGTAAAATAGAGGGTCAGTGAAGAAGCGGAAGACCCTCAACAAGATGAATTGACACAGTGCCTGCAACAATGGGCTCAAGAATAGCAAGGATTATAGGATGGCTCAGGACCAGGCAGTGTTTCATTCTGTTGTACACAGAGTTGCTATGAGTTGGAAGTGACTGAATGGCATTGTGTTAGACTGGGTTCTCTAGAGAAACAAAAACAGTAAAGCTTATATATAGAGAAAAAGAGAAATTTATCTTATGAAAATGGCTCACACAATATAGAAGCTGACAAGTTCCAAATTCTTAGATCAAACATCAAGCTGGAGGCCTTTCCTGACTCACTCAGCTGCAGGGGCTGAGGAGCTCAAGTTTGACAGGCCGTATACTGGCTGTTGACGCCAATGAATGACAAATCCAACATCTCCGGACCAAATGGTGGATTTTTGGCTCACAGATAGTTGAAGGCAGCACAACAGAATCCCAATGCACAGAAGAGTGTCTCTTTACCCAGGATGTCCATAAATATACTTGAAGCAAGCCACACCCTTGGGGAAACTCCCTTTCAATGGATTGGCTACTCAAACATATATGTCTGATCCCATCATTGGAACAACCCACATTACATCTGCTTAGATCACATAGAATTGTCATCCAGCCAAATTGACACACAGCTCCAACTATCACAGGCACCTAACAACAACTAACAACAACACCTAATGCCTAATAATGAGCTTCTCAGTGTTTAAGAAGATAAATAAGAAATGCTATATTCTATGATCTATGAATGTACATTTTATTTTATTAATAATTTAAATTAATTATTATTTCCTAGCCAATTCCAAGAAAATGTTATTTGATGTAATAATTTAAAATGAAAATAAATTGAATACCAGAAAGCACATAATGGGAAGGTTGTACTAGAGTCTTTGAGAGGTAGCACACTGAAACTATACCTAGGTAGAGGGGATCATGTGAAAGCTGCAAAGGTGCCGTCCACACAATAACCTCTTCATTCTCTGTTAGCTGCATGAATTTACAAACATTTACCCTTTGATGTCAACTAACAGAACATTTACCGTGTTAAGCATGGTTCTAAGTGTGCTAATTTGGCTGGATAGTAAGAGTCTATAGAATTTGTACATTTCTTCCTCAACATCGTTGTTGTTCTTAGATGCTCTTGGGTTAACTCCAAGTCATGAAGTCTTTATGTACAACAGATGGGTGGTTGTTGTTGTTGTTGTTGTTAAGTGCCGTCGAGTCGTTTCCGACTCATAGCGACCCCATGCACAGCAGAACGAAACACTGCCCGATCC
>NW_006921645.1:497173-511457 GCF_000298275.1 Orycteropus afer afer
GTCAGCAACACAGTAGACTAATCTAAACTAGAACCACTTTTTCTAAAAATAAAAGGTTACCACTGGAAAACCTTTTACAAACAGAGGTGAGCTCAAACAAAGAGAAGTACTCCACTGTTAGAAATCAAAAGGGAACTAGAAAACAAAGGTTGATGAAATAATCACACATAAAACTTGTGGAAGGCTAGTAAAGCTGTTCTTACAAGGAAATTTACATCTAAAACACATAATAAACAATGTGAACTCATTTATTTTGGGTTTGCTAACCATGCAACTTAAGAAGATAAGAAAAAAAAAAAAACTATTAAAGCTAACTCAAAGAAAGTAAGAAGAAGAAAAAAATAAGAAAACAACACCACCAAAACTTATTTTTTGAAAGGCTAATAAAATAATAAAATCCATCATAAACCATTTAAGAAAAAAAAAAAAATAAGATCATAAGGACAATAGAACTACAGGTACAGGGGAGACATGTTTTTATCTTTAGAGGGCATTAGGAATAATTTTTTGCCAATATATTTGAAAAATAGAATGAAAAGTTTTCTGGAAAAGAATGAATAAATCCTCAAAACCAATCAAAGAAACAAATTAGACACACTAAATACCCTGTAATGAAATTAATTTTGGAGCTAAAAAATTCTATCTCATTACTTCCACTCTTTTATACCCTCCCCTCACCAAACATCAACAATATCATACTTTGAAAATTTTATAGAAAACTTTTACTAAACTTTCAAGGAACAGAAAATCCCTGTATAATACAAACTGTTCCAAAGAATAATAAAAGAAGGAATTTTCCAAAACTTATTTTATGAGGCTGGGATGACCTTGATTCCGATACATGATAATGAAATAAAACTACAGACAGATTTCACTTATTAACATAGATGATAATACCCTAAGTAAAAAGTAAACGCAATCTTTCTGTCTGTCTCCTCACAATTATCAGAGGCAGAAAGGAGACATCATGGTAGATGTAAACCAGGCTTTCCCAGTCATCCTCAACTTCATCATCAGACATGAAAATAGAACACAGGCCACTCTCTCCCCAGTGAGAGATCAAAAGTTATGTTACTCATTGGAACTATGACCATACCACCCACCCAAGACTTTCAACCTCCTTCTTCCATGATCAGAGATCAAGAGAGGACCACAATCATACAGAAAGGACTCCAGGTAGAGCTATGTCTCAAACAAACAAACTCACTGCCATAGAGTGGATTCTGACCCATAGTGACCCCCACTGGGTTTCTGATACAGTAAATCTTTATGGAAGTAGGTTGCTTTGTCTTCCTTCTGCAGAGAAGCAGATAGGTTTGAAAGGGCAACCTTCTCATTTGCATTCAATTGCCTTAGGCACTGCACCACCAGAGCTCCTCAGAGCTATGTCTGTTGTTGTTGTTATGTGCTGTTGAGTCGGACCCAACTCATAGCGACCCCTCCTTGGGTTTTCGAGGCAGTATCACTATGGGAGTAGATTGCCCCATCTTCTTTCCGAGGACTGACTGGTGGGTTTGAAATGCCAGCCTTCTGGTTAGCAGTCAAGTGCCTCAGCCACAATGCTACCAAAGCTCCCGAGCTATGTCTAAGCTTCCCAAAAACTTTTGATCTCTTTTAAAAGGTGTGTCCCTAGGTGGTGCAAACTGTTAAGTGCTTGACTACTAACTGAATGGTTGGCAGTTCAAACTTATTTAGAGGGATTTTGGAAAACAGGTCTGGCCATCTGCTTCTGAAAGTTCACAGCTTTGAAAACCCAGTGAAGCAGCTCTACTCTACACACTTGGAGTCCAAATCAACTCAATGGCTACTAACAACAGCAAATACAACACAGACATCCATCCTTCCTATTCCGCCAGTAAACAAAGCTTCATTATCTATGTTGTGTTTATCAGGCCTAACTTCATTAGCCCTATTATGCCCAGCTACCAAAAGACGACCCAGACTCCTGAGTCACACCTCAAACCTATTACCCCATATGTCCTATTCCATTCCCATATCTCAGCCTCTCCTCAATTCCTGAATTCCTTTTATAGTTGACCTCTGATATCCAGTCATTTATCAACAAAATTACCTATATACTCAAAGTCTTCTCCAAACATCTTTTAACTTCTTATTCTTCTAGAAATCTATCACTGGAGGATGTTCCTTGTACACAGCTTTCTTAAATGGAAGACCCTGTTAAGCTTTCACACACTTCACTGCTGCTTCTAAACCATTCTCTGCTCCTCCTCCCTTAAAAGGCCCAGTTGCAAACAACATGGCATCAGATACCAGTGCTACCATTCTTTGTTGCTATTTTCTATTTACTCCTCTTCATGTCTCAATGAGTTTAACTGTTGATTTACTGCCTCCACCACTAAATTTAATGCTTCATATTTTCAAAATTGGAAGGAAGATGGGGCAATCTACTTCCGTAGTGATATTGCTTCAGAAACCCCAGGAAGATAGATGACTCTTTCAAAATCCATTAATTCCTTGAATATCTTCCTCACATAATCATGTCCTCTGTACTACTTCAGCCATTCATTCCAGTAGTAATACTTCAAAATCTACATGTCTATAACTGCAATGTCTGGTGGCATAATGACGAAGGCTGCTAAACGGGAGGTTTGCTGTTCAAACCCACTGCTCTGTGGAAGGAAACCAGGACAATCTACCATAAAGATTTATAGCCTCAGAAACCCAGTGGCAGACACTGTGAATCAGAAATGACTCAATGGCAGTGAGAACTGAAATATCTATGTATTCTAAGTTGCAAGTATCCACTCTCTGACCACTATTTCCTATTTTCTTAGTTCTCTCTCCCTAGTGCTCTAATTGCAACCATGTTGTTTTCGTACATTGCCAGTGAATTAATTTCAACTCATGAAGCCCCTGTGTGTGCAGCTTCAAGTGTAGTTCAAGTGTAGGAAGATCTATCAATGCATTGAACACCAATGACTGAAAACCAGAAGAATTGGATGACATCAAGAGTATAATCCATGAAGAAAGCAATAGTCACTAAAAAGAAAACAAAAGAAGAGAAAACCAAAATGGATGACAGAAGAGACTCTGAAACTTGACCGTGAGTGGAGAGTAGCTAAAGCAAATGGAAGAGATAACAAGATGAAAGAGCTGAACAGAAGATTTCAAAGAGCAGCTCTAGAAGACAAAGACAATTACTATAATGAAATACTACAAAGGCCTGGAGTTAGAAAACCAAAAGGGAAGAACATGCTTGGCATTTCTCAAGCAGAAATAATTGAAGAAAAAATTTAAGCCTTGAGTTGCAATATTGAAAGATTCTATGGGCAAAATATTGAATGATGTAGGAAACATCAAAAGAAGATGGCAGGAATACACAGAGTCACTGTACCAAAAAGAACTGGTCTATCTTCATCCATTTCAGGAGGTGGCATGTGATCTAGAACCAATGGTACTGAAGGAGGAAGTCAAAGCTGCAATGGAGGAATTGACGAAGAACAAGGTTCCAGAATTGACAGGATATCCACTGAGATATTTCAACAAATGGATGCCCCACTGGAGACACTCACTTGGTTATGCCAAGAGATTTGGAAGACAGCTACCTGGTCAACTGACTGGAAGAGATCCATATTTGTACACATTCCAAAGAAAGGTGATCCCACAAAATGTAGAAATTATAGAACAATATAACTAATATCGCACCCAAGTAAGATCTTACTGGAGATCATTCAAAAACGATTGTAGCAGTATATTGACAGAGAACTTCCAGAGGTGGAAGCTGGATTCAGAAGAGGATGTGGAACAAGGGGTATCATAGCTGCTATCAAATGGATCTTGGCTCAAGGCAAAGAATACCAGAAAGATGTTTACTTGTGTTTTTATTGACTTTTCAAAGGCACTTGATTGTGTGGATCATGACAAATTACGGATAACATTGAGAAGAACAGGAATTCCCAGATACTTGTTTGTATTCATGAGGAACCTGTACACTGACCATGAGGCTGTCGTTTGAACAGAACAACATGGTTTAAAATCAAGACAGGAGTGCATCAGGGTTGTATCCTTTCCCCATACTTATTTAATCTATTTGCTGAGCAAATAATCTGAGAAGCTGGACTATATGAAGAAAAACATGGCAGGGTTGGAAGAAGAATTATTAACAACCTGAGGTATGCTGACAATACACCTTTGCTTGGTGAAAGTGAGGATGACTTGAAGCACTTACTGATGAAGGTTGAAGAATACAGTCTTCAGTATGGATTGCATCTCAATATAAAGAAAACAAAAATCCTCACAATTGGACCAATAAGAAGCATCATGATAAATAGAGAAAAGATTGACGTTGCCAAAGGATTCACATTGCTTGGATCTACAATCGGCGCCAATGGAAGGAGCAGTCAGGACATTAGACGATGTGTGGCACTGGGCAGGTTGGCCACAAAGGAACTCTTTCACGTGGTGAGGATCACGTGGTGAGGATCAAGGATGTCTCCTTGAGGACTAAGGTGTGTCTGACACAAGCCATGATATTTTCAATTGCCTCGTATGAATGTGAGAGTTGGACATGAATAAGGAAGACTAAAGAAAAGTTGATGCTTTTAAGTTGTGGTGCTGGCGAAGAATGGTGAAAGTACCATGGACTGCTAAAAGAACTAACAGATCTGTTCTGAAGGAAGTGCTGACAGAATTCTCCTTGGAAGCAAGAATGGCCAGAGTTTGTCTCAACTGCTTTGGTCATGCTATCAGAAGGGACCATTCCCTGGAGAAGGATGTCATGCTTGGTAAGGTGGAGGGAGGGTCGACAAAAGAGGAGAAGGCCTTCAACAAGGTGAATTGACATGGTGGCTGTGACAATGGGCTCAAGTATAGCAAGGATCAGGGAACTGGTGCAGGATCGGGTGGTTTTGTTCTGCTGTGCATGGGGTCACCATGATTTGGAAATGACTTTATGGCACCTAACAACAACAACAACAACAACATGTATTGGATTGAAATAGAATTTATGTACACTGAAATATGCAAAACTAAAGTAATCTAGGTCAATGCATTTTTTTTCTTTTTTTTTTTTTTGTAGTGTTCCCTCCCCTCCCTTCCCACCTCTGGTAGCCAACAAAGAAACTTTCTTTCCATATATAAACCTTTTCTTGACTTTATACAATAATGAACTAACACGATATCTGTCCTGTGATTGACTTATTCCCCTCAGCACAATGTCCTCCAAGTTCATCCACGTTATGCAGTGTTTTGAAAATTCTACATTATTCTTTAGGAGCTCTGGTGTTGTAGTGCCTAAGGCATTTGACTGCTAACCAGAAGGCTGGAGATTCAAACGCACCAGCCACTCCTCTGAAGGAAGTTTGAACAATCTACTTGGGTAGTGATAGTGCCTTGCATAACACCCCATTGTGTGTATGTACCATTGTTTGTTTATCCATTCTTCTGTTAATGGGCACCTAGGTTGTTTCCATCTTTTTGCTATTGTGAATAGTACTGTGATGAACATGGGTGTGCATATATCTGCTCTTGTCCTGGTTCTCACTTCTTTAGGATATATACCTAGTAATGGGGTTACTGGGTCAAATGTTATTTATAATCCCAGCTTTTTAAGACATCACCATACTGCTTTCCACAGTGGTTGTATAATTTGACAGTCACACCAGCAGTGTATGAGAGTGGCAATCTCTCCACATCCTCACAAGCATTTTCTATTTTCTGTCTTGTTGAACTTTGCCATTAGTGATGGGGTGAGTTGGTATCTCATTGCTGTTTGGATTTCCATCTCTCTGATGGCTAATGATTGTGAGCATTTCTTTATGTGTTTGGTGGCTGCCTGAATATCCTCTTTGAGGTATCTACCCTTGTCTTCTGCCCATTTTTTAATCAAATTGTTAATATTTTTGTTGTTGAGGTGTTGGAGTTTTCTATAAATTTTAGAGATAAGTCCCTTGTGAGATATTTAATTATTGACAAATATGAATTTATTGCTGTCATTTTGTTATGTGCTTTTTCATGGTGTTGATTTCTTTGTTCCATATAATTTTCTGGACTGAGCTCATTTTGTTTGTGGATAATGTTATCACTTCCTTCGTTGCTATTGTTTTAGTATTTGCTAAATATCTCCACTGGTCCTCTTTTTTATTTTGAAGTGGTGGTTTATCATTTTTCTTTGATGTTACCCTGTGATGTATAATTTTCTTCCCAACTTTAGAACAGTCTGTTTTATCTTGTAATTGTCTTGGCTTCCTACCATTTAGAAGTTCTGTAACTACACAGTTTTTTCCCTCTTCTTGGTATGCAGTTGTCCTCATTTGTCAATTGATGTCTCTGGTTCCCTGTTTACAATTTGGAGGCTTATTTACTTTGGATACTTCTGTAACTGGGTTGGTTTCTGAGTTATGTCATCAGGTGTGTTAACATTTGTTGTTTGTGGTTTTTGGTTCTCTGTCCAAAAATCTGTCTTTAGCATCTCTTGTAAGGTTGGTCTGGTTTTAACAAATGCCCTTAATTTCAGCTTATCTGGAAATGTCCTAATTTCACCAACATATTGGAGGGAAAATTTTTCTGGGTATACAATTCTTGATTGGAAATTTTCTCTTTCAGAGTTTTATATATACCATTCCGTTGTCTTCTCACCTGCATGGTTTCTGCTGAGAAATCCAAGCTTAGTCTTATTGGTGGCCCCTTGTAGGTCACTTGTTTTTCCTGTGCTGCTTTCTTTGTCTTTGGTTTTGATGAGTTTAATGATGACATGTCTTGGTGATTTTCTTTTGGGGTCAATCCTGTTTGGGGTTCATTGAACTTCTTGCATAGGTATATTCTCATTTTTCATCATACCAGGAAAATTCTCTTTCAACAAGCCTTTGACAACTTTTTCTGTGGTTTTATTTGTCTCTTCCTGTTCTGAAATTCTGATTATATTCCTTTTGATAGTATCCCACATGAACCTTAAACTTTCTTCATTTTGTTTTGGTCTTTTTTCTGATTGATTTCTTTCCAAAGAAGGATTGAGGTACTTGCCTTCAATCTCACTAATTCTGTCCTCCATTAATTCAATTCTACTCTTTGCTCATTCAATGTGTTATCTATTTCTGAAAATTTAGTATTCATTTTCTAGATTCCTGTCTGGAGATTTTGTATCATTTCTAATTTTCCATTTACTTTGTCATTTTGTTCTTATATTGTCTTTCAAAATTGTTCTAGGGTATCGTCTGTGTTTTCCTCAATTTTGTTAGTGTTTTCCTTGATCTGTCTCTCAGTTCATTGAAGGTACCTAAATATAATTCTTTTGAATTCCTTATCAGGGATTTCCAGTGCTGCATCTTCCTCAGGGATGTTTTGTGTCTGTGTCTGGTCCCTTGTTTCTTGTGCTTTATCTTGCGTCTTTGTGTGCACTGTGATGCTCTGTTGTCTCCAAGGCATGGTGACATTTTTGTGTTTATGTTGGAGTGACTTGCCCACAGTTTTCATTTTCTTTGTTTTGCTTGGATGTTATCTACGTAAGCAGGGTATTGTGGTGTGCTCCTCTATTTACTAGTTGGCAGCACTTATACACTCACTACCTGTCTCCTTTCCCATTGTCAGCCTCCTATATGTCCTTGCCATCCTTGGCAAATGGAGTGTATTCTTAGGTCCCTGGAATCCAAATGAAAATGCTGCCACTCTGAAATCCAAAAGGGCTGCCACTTGTAAACATTCAGAATGGCTGTGCCCTCAGTCACTTTAAATATCCAAAATGGTCACTGCTTGTAAACAATCAAAACACTGCACCCTTGGTCACTTTAAACATCCAAAATGTCCTCCACTTTTAAACAATCAAAATGGCTGCACCCTCTGGACAGCTGAAAGTCCACAGCTCAAGTTGTCTCCCTCCCTGATATTTTCCATCTTAGTCACAGAGACCAGCACAGTCGTCTCTTCAGCCTTTGGCAACCAGGGCTGATGTTTATGTCAATTCTCAGGTCCTAACACCACTTGGAAATATTCAGGCTATTGGTCCCGTCAGAGTAGCTGACAGTCCACTACTCTGACTTTCTCCATACTCACTGTTTTCATTCAGGTTTTTCCACTAGTCAGTGCCTAAACCACTTCTGTATACTTTGTTTCAAGGCTCAGGGCTGCAGAATTACCTCTGTCAATTGTTTTCTCTTTTCTTTGTTGAAGAGGGTCTGTGTAGCTTGTTTGACTATTCTGCCATCTTTTTTTCTTCATATATATTTTTGGTAATATCTCACTGTTTGCCAAATCTGCCCACTGATTTTAGCAAATGGATTAGCATTTGTATCCATGTTTTCAAGCAACTGATGCCATTGATGTAGTTTAGAAAACACTTCAGCAGCTATGCTCTGTAATATTGTATATAGTATATACTACTAATGATAATACATATGAAAAAAATAAATAAGTAAAGTGGTAACAGGGGTTTATCATAACTGAAACACAGCTTAAGTCAGGAACTACCTGTCTTAAGTATGTACACTTAAGCATATATGTATACTGGGACTTAATGGCAGTGGGTTTTGTTTGCATTGGGAAGGAACAATTAATGTACCAATATTGATTCATTAATTGCAACAAATGTACCATACTCATTTAAGATGTTAATAATAGGAGAAACTATATGGGAGGTCTAAAGGAATACTCTGTACTTTATCCCCAAGTTTTCTTCTAAAGCTATCCTTAAATAATGTTTATTTTAAAAACCTTAGAAGAAGAAATTAGAATGTTCAATAAAGGAAAAAAAATCACTAATAACCAATACACACACAAAAAAAATACTGTTGCTATCTACTCAGTTCTAACTCATGGCAACCCCACTGTTCTATAGGGTTATCTTGGCTGTAATCTTTATGGAAACAGATCACCAGGGCTTTATTTTATGGCACCACTAAAAACCAAAACCAAACTCACTTCCATACAGTCAACTCCAACTCACAGCTACCCCTTCTTAGGTTTCTGAGGCAGTATCTCTAAGGAAGTAGATTTCCCAGTCTTCCTTTTGAGGAGTGGCTGGTGGATTTGAACCACCAGCATTCTGATTGGCAGTTAAGTGCCTTTGGTGGTACTACACCACCAAAGCTGGCTGAGTTGAAACTGCCAACTTTTAGGTTAGTAATGGAGGGCAAACTGTTAATACTACACAGGGACCTTCACAAATAACTAAGAAATATAAGTTTATAGAGAAAGAGTGAGACAACTTTTACTTCAGGCTCTGAGGGAATAGCTTATATCAGAACAATCCTTCTGCTGAAAACCATGTAAAAGCTGGGTAGAATTAAATATAAACATACATTTTAAAACCTCTTTGAAGTCATCAGAGAGGGCAACTAAAGCAGCTAAAACTTGAGGAACATTTGTAAATACGCCACGTTATCGAAGGGCTATGACGATAGTAATGGCAGGGATCAGCAAATATTCTCTGCAAGAGCCAGGCATTAAATATTGTAAGTATTTTGGGTTTTCAGGCTACAAAGTCTCTTCATAACTACTCAACTCTACCACTATAGCATGAAAACAGTAGTAGACAATGCAAATGAACATTTACTTGCTTACCAAAATTAGTGCTGGAATGGATTCAGCTTACTGTCCATAGTTTTCCTGTTGCTGTTGTTGTTGTGTACTATCAAGTTGATTCCCACTCATAACAATTCTGTATAACAGGGTTTCCTAGGCTTTTGTATTTACAGGAGCAGGTCACCATGTCTCTTCTCCCTTGAAGCAAATAGTGAGATTTGAACTTTTCAGTTAGCAGCAGAGCATTTAACCTACAACACAAGCAAAATACCATCTCAAACCAGAACTGAACCAAGGTATATATGCCTCTTCCAGAATTTCTGTTCAGAAGAAAATACAACCCACTCTAGAGAAAATTGAAAATCATACAAAGCATTTATATGTTTTTTAAATACAAATTTTCTAGCATTTCATAAAAAATAAGCAGGATGCTGGGATACAGGGTGCAAAAAATCATGGAGGAAGAAAAAGAAAAGGAAAAAAAAAAAAAACTTCAACAGAGATACACAAACTAGACCATAGATAATTAGAGAATTTACTTGATCCAAATATTAGACTTATCTTGATCCAGATATTAAAGATACTAAAGACATAGAGTTTAATATAAAGAAAGGAAAAAGCTGCATATTTTAGATTTAAGAACATGACTAGATAGAGAATTTCACCAGAGAAAAGTAGCTGCCTACCTAGAAATCTATACTTAACTAAAAATATTCTTCAAAATAAAAGGCAGTGGTGAACTCTTTCCTCTTAGGTGTGGAAAGATACAAGATAAGGTAGTTCCCATATCAACAATCAGAAAAATATAAATTATCTACAAAATCTTTGACCCCATCAGAGACCTGAGATTGCAAGGTGATGAAATAAACTGAGTGACAAGCCCCTTAGAGGTGTGGTGAGACATACAAGCTATTTCGTTTTTGGCAAAGAGCCTGTGAAAAACGGTGGCCACCATAAAAATGGATAAAAAGAAAGCTACTTAAATTCTATAAATTTTGAAAGTCCAAGTATGGCCTAGGGGGACACCTTAGAATAAATAAGAGCCATAGATAAGGGAAGTCACCACTCTTTTCCACAGACATCCACTCAATAATTATGACAAAGCTTAGAGGCACAGCAGGAGATCAGAGTAGGTCTGTCTTGGCAGTGGAGTTCTGCACGTGATTGTGAACTACCCTTTAAAATACAACCAGAAAACATGACATATTTTATAATAAATCTAACAAATTATGTGTAGTATTTGTAAACTGAAAACTACAACATGTCGGTGAGAGAAATCAAAGAAAATCTAGATAAATACCATGCTCATAAATTGGAAGACTTAATATTATTACTAGGAGCTCTGGTAACGTAGTGCCTAAGGCACTTGGCTGCTAACCAGAAGGCTGGCGGTTCAAACCCACCAGCCACTCCTCGGAAGGAAGTTTGGGCAATCTACTTCTGTAGTGATACCACCTCGGAAACCCAAGGAGGGGTTGCTATGAGTTGGGTCCAACTCGACGGCACATAACAACAAAAACAATATTATTACTTGTCAATTCTCCCCCAAAAGAATTATAGATTAACATCCAATAACAATGAAAATCCAAACAGATTTTTCTTTTAATTGACAAACTGATTTTAAAATTTACATGGAAATGCAAGTGATGTATGTTGCTGTTGTTTGGTGTCATTGAGTTGGTTGTGACTCATAGTGGCCCCATGCCAACAGAATGAAATGTTGCCTAGGCTAATGCCACCCTCACAATCAGTGCTATGTTTGAGCCCATTGTTACAGCCATTGCTTCAATTAATCTCATTGAGGGTCTTTTTTTTCACTGACCCTTCAATACCAATCATGATGTTCTTCTTCAGAGACTGGTCCCTTTTGATAACCTATCCAAAGTAAGTGAGGCAAAGTTTCAGTATCTTCACTTCTAACCAACATTCTGGCTATATTCTTCCAAGACAGACTGGTTCATTTGTTTGGCAATCTCTGGTATATTTCAGCATTGTATTTGTTTGATGAAACATCTCAAAGCATTTTCCATCAGTTCCTGGAGCCTAGTTTTTCATGAATGCCTTCAGACCAGCTTTTATATCTTCCTTCAATACAATCTTTTCTTGATCATATTTTCTTCCTGAAACAGTTGAATGTTGACCAATTCTTTTGATGTTGTACCTCTGTGCATTTCTTCCATCTTCTGTTGATGCTTCCTGAGTCATTCAATATTTTACCCATAGAATCCTTCAATAGTTCAACTCAAGGGCTTGAATTTTTTCTTCAGTCCTTTCAGTTTGAGAAGTGCTGAACATGTTCTTCACATTTTGTTTTCCAACTTCAGGTCTTTGTACATTTCATTATAATACTTTACCTAATCAAGCTGCCTTTTAAAATCTTTTGTTTTGCTCCTTTACTTCATCATTTCTTCCTTTCACTTTAACTACTTTATATTCAAAAGCAAGTTCAGAGTCTCTTCTGACAATCATTTTGCTCTTTTCTCCCTTTCTTGCTTTGTTAATGACCTTTTGCTTTCTTATTGTGTGACGTCCTGGATATATTCTCAGAACTTGTCTGGTCTTTGGTCTTTAGTGTTCAATGAGTCTTATCTATTCTTAAGATGATATCTAAATTCAGGTTGGATATTCTCAGGGTCATACTTTGGTCTCATGTACTTGTTTTAATTTTCTTCAGCTCCAACGTGAACTAGAATATGAGGAATGGATGGTCTGCTCTGCAATAGGCCTCTGGTCTTGCTCTGATATGATACTGAGATTTTCCATGCTTTTCCCACCGATGTAGTCAATTTTATTCCTGTGTATTCCACCCAGTTAGGACCACATATACAGTCACTATTTATGCTGTTATAAAGTTATTTTCAATGAATACATTGTTGATCTTGTAAACATACAGTCCACTCTGCAGGGAATGATAAATCAAAGAGTAATGTCACAATCATTGTCAAAAATAACTTTTCAAGATCTATCCTGAAGTGTAACACTGGCAAAGAAAGAATAACATCCATATGTGTTTAAGGAACACCAATTAATAAGAATATTATTCAAATTTACACAACAACCACTAATGCCAAAGATAAAGAAATTGAAGATTTTACCAACTTGTGCAGTCTGAAGTTGGTCATATATCTAATCAAGAGGTATTGATAATTACTGGTGATTGGAAAAGTTGGAAGCAAAGACAAAGGATCAGCTGCTATTGTTAATCTATTTAAATATAGCCATCACAGTTGATAAAGAGTATATCTCTTTGTGGTTTTGCTTTTCATTTCTCTAAGTAATGACATTGAATATCTTTTCAAAAGTCAATTAGTCATTTACCTATTTTTTTTTCTAGTGTAGTATCTGTTAAGATACATTGCCTCCTCTCTTTTAAAAACTTAGATGTCTTTATTTTTTCTTGTATTGTTCTTTACATATTACAGATATAAGTCTTTTTTCAAATATATGTTTTGTAAGCATTTCTTTCCAGTCTGTGGCTTATCTTTTAAGCTTTTGATCAGTGTTTTTTCTAATAATATATTTCAAAGAGCAGAGGTTGCTATTTATTATTAATGCCAATTTATCAATTTTGTTTTGTTATCCATGCTGTTGTGTGATAAAAAATATTTGCCTAAGAAAGAACAGTTTTAATGTTAATGAAATATATTTTATGTATCTTCCAAAGAGGAGGTAATCTGCATGTCTGACTAAGAAGAAGGCAGCAAGTCAAACCCTAACATAAGCAGAGTGCGTAGTTGTCTAGCAGTTTAAGACCTTTGGTCTAATAACTGTCCTCGCTATAGGTCTTTGAACAGAAACTAGGCCTATATCTTACAGTGATCTGAGTCTTCAAGTCATCTGCTTCTTAGCTAACAAGAACACTTTTAAAGGTTCTTTCCTATCTTTAAGTCATAATAGCAATGACTTCCACTGTTACAATCTTCTGAATGTTTCAAAGTGTTTTTTTTTGTTTTTGTTTTTGTTGTTCCTGAAATAAAACTGTGATCCAAAAAATTTTTGAAAAGGAAATAGGAGGAGCAAATATGGACTGCTATGCTTTTGTTTAAATAAGGGAAACTGTTACTAGTTCAAGTTTTCATTGCTGGGATTCTCTATGATTTCTTAGGAGACATAAAATACAAGTCATGAACTATTCTGGGCTCCTATGACTGGGTTTGAGCAATTTTCACAAAACCTGCAACTCTCAAGATCTTAAATTTGACAAGCCCTAGCCACACCTAAAATAGTGTAACATTATTAAAGTCATTGTGCATTTCACACCAGGATGTTGTTGTTATTAGGTGCTTTTGATTCAGTTACAACTTATAGCAGCTCCATATACAACAGAATGAATAGCTGCCAGGTCCTATGCCATCCTCACAATCTTGTTATGTTTGAGTCTATTGCTGCAGCCAAGGTGTCAATACATCTCTTTGAGGGTCTTCTTCTTTTGTGCTCACCCTCTACTCTTCCAAGCATGATGTTCTTTTCCAAGTACTGTTCCATCCTGATAATTTGTCCAAACTAACTGAAATGAAGTGTTGCCGTCCTTGCTTCTAATGAGCATTTTGGTTCTTCTCCCAAGAAAGATTTGTACATTTATTGGCAGTCCATGGTATATTCCATATTCTTCATCAGTACAGTAATTCAAAGGCATCAATTCTTCTAGTCTTCCTTTTTCCTTCTTTAGCTTTCTTATGCATATGAGGCAATTGAAAATACCATGATTTATGTCAGGCACATTTTAGGCCTCAAAGTGACATCTTTGCTTTTTACACTTTGTTGTTGTTGTTGTTATGTGCCATCGAGTCGGCCCCGACTCATAGCGACC
>NW_006921645.1:512185-522736 GCF_000298275.1 Orycteropus afer afer
GTTATGTGCCATCGAGTCAGACCTGACTCATAGCAACCCCTCCTTGGATTTCCGAGGAAGTATCACTACGGAAGTAGATTGCCCCATCTTCCTTCCAAGGTGTGCATAGCATAATGAAAATGTTGGAAATACTGTGTGAATTACCTAAATGTGACACAGAGACACAAAAGCAAGTACATGTTATTGGAAAAAATGGTACCAATAAAGTTGCTCAACACAAGGTTGCCAGAAGCTTCAATTTGTGAGAAACAAAAATCTGTGAAGCACAATAAATGAAAGCAAAATAAAACAAGATATGTGTGTACATTGTTTGATTTCTTGATGCTACTTCTATGAGCTTTATGAATCCAAGTAAAACGAACTCCTTAACAACTTCAATATTCTCTCTTTATCATGAAATTGCTTATTGACCCAGCTGTGAAGACTTTTTTTTTTTTTTCCCTTATGTTAAAGTGCAATTCTTACTGAAGGCATGTAATCTTTGATCTTCATCAGTAAGTGCTTAAGTCCTCTTCACTTTCAGAAAGCAAGATTGTGTCCTTTGCATATAAAATGCTGTCAATGAGTTATCTTTCAATTCTGATGCTACTTTTTTCCCCCCATATAATACTACTTCTTAGATTACTTGTTGAGCATACAGATTCAACAAGTGTGATAAAGGGATACAACCATGAAACACAACTTTCGTGATTTCAAACCATGCAATATCCCCTTGTTTTGTTTGAATGACTGCCTTTTGGCCTATGTACAAGTTCTGCATGAGCACATTAAATGTTCTGGAATTCCCATTCTTTACAACCAGAATAGGTTATTTTATCTACAAAATTTGTAATACAGAAAGTCTATAGTATTTTAAATTCCAAAACACATATTAATAAAATGAGTTTTAATCAGAGTACTTAAGGGCCTTTTAATAAAAATTATTATTATTGTAGAGATGTTAGAGGAGTATGAGGTGGATCAGAGTTTCCTAAAATCAGAGACAAAAATAATAAGTAACTTGGCAAAGCTCTAGGAAAGAGATATAATACTCTGAAAACTATATGAAAAGTAGTTATCTTTTAACATATAAACAATACATTTATAAAAATTGTTAAGCTAGAATTAAAAAAAAAATAAATCTAGAGCTCTGTTCTGGTTACCTAGTGCCGCTCTGACAAGAATATACCACAAATGGGATGGCCTTAACAAACAGGAGTTTATTCTCACAGTTTGGAGGCTTTAAGTCCAAGTTCAAAGTGCCAGGCTCTAGGGGCTAGGTGAAAGCCCCTCAATATTGGGGTCCAGCTCTGCCTCCTGCTCCCAGCCCACTGGAGCTAGAGACATTTCTTCACTCAGACAGATGCTGGTTGCTGACGCTGACGAACCCAAGGTTGACAAGTAAAAAGACACAGTCCCAATATTACCAAACCACATGGCAAGCCATTAATTAAAGTCCATTGTAAGTCCCAAGGTCGGTAGAGGATGGCAGGCTACTGAACAATGACATAGTTACAAGCAGGGTCCAAGCATGCCAGAAGCTAGAAACCATTCCCTAAGGCTTATGTTATAAACCGGAAACCATCCACATTGCCTAAGGCAGCTATTCAGCTGCTCACAGTAGATTCCACCATGGAGTTGATTACCAGTCTCATCATGGGGAATACTACATCCAGCTGCCTAGCCACTCAACCAGGCCTAGCCAAGTTGACAAACAAACTTAACTACCACAAGCTCCTATGCAGAACTTGATAGCAATAATATTTTTTAAAGTGTATTTACATCCAATAATTTGTTTAAACCCCAAAGCCCTGTACAGTAGGAATAGAAAATTGTACTATCACCCATATTTTATAGTTGAGAATTTAAGTGAAATGCTTAATGTAGCACAAATATTAAGTGACAAAGTTAGGAAAAGAGCCCAAATTTTGTGATACAATGCATAGTATTGTCTGCCTACCTTCCACAAATTCTTGAGAAGTTGTGGTTAAACCCAAGTCTTCTCTGTATATAGGACCAGGCCAGGGTGGGTATGTTCATAAAGAAGGTGTAGGATGCCCTGATAAAGCATTATTGTTCCATATCAAAATGAGAGGCACTGTGATAGAATAGGAAAAGCAGACCCTTGTGGTAGATGCCATCGAGTAGTCTCTGACTCCTAGTGACCCTATGTATGCACAGCAGAACAAAACACTGCCTGATCCCACGTCAGATCCACAATCCTTTCTATTCTTGAGCCCATCGCTGCAGCCACTGTGTCGATTCCACTGTCCAGCTAACCAAGCATGACATTCTTCTCCAGGGAATGGTCCCTTCTGACAACATAACCAAAGTCAGTGAGATGAAGTCTGGACATTCTCACCTCTAGGAGAATTGTGGCTGCACTTCCTCCAAGACAGATTTTTTAGATCTTTTAGCAGTCCATGGTACTTTCAGCATTCTTCATCAACACCACAACTCAAAAACACCAACTTGTCTTTAGTATTACTTATTCATTGTCCAGCTCTCACATGCATATGAGGCAACTCAGAATACCATGGCTTGGGTCTGGTGCACCTTAGTCCTCAAGGAGCTATCTTTGCTTTTCAGCACTTGAAAGAGGTCCTTTGCAGCATATTTGCCCAGTGCTAATCATCTGATGTCTTGACTGCTGCTTCCATTGGCATCAATTGTAGAACCAAGCAATGTGAAGTCTTTGACAACTTCAATCTTTTCTACATTTATCATGATACTGCTTATAGGTTCAGTTGTGTGGATTTTTGTTTTCTTTGTATGGAGATGTAATCCATACTGTAGACTCTATTCTTCAATCTTTATCAGTAAGTGCTTTAATTCGTCCTCACTTTCAGCAAGGAAAGTTTTGTCATCAGCATATCACAGCTTGTTAATGATCTTCCTCCAATCCTGATGCCACTTTCTTCTTCATATAGTCCAGCTTCTCAGATTATTTGCTCAGCATATAGATTAAATAAGTATGGTAAAAGGATACAACCCTGACACACTCCTTTTTTTAATTTTAAACCATGCAGTGTCCACTTGTTTCATTCAAATGACAGCCTCTTGGTCTATGTACAGGTTCCTCATGAATACAATGAAGTGTTCTGGAATTCCCATTCTTCTCACTGTTACCCATAATTTGTTATGATCCACACAATCAAATGTCATTGCATAGTCAATAAAACATAAGTAAACATATTTCTGGAATTCTTTGCTTGGAGCCAAGATCCATCTGACACCAGTAATGATATCCCTTGCTCTGCATCCTCTTCTGTATCCAGCTTGCATTTCTGGAAGTTCTCTGTCAATATATTGCTGCAACCATTTTTAAATTATCTTCTGTAAGATTTTACATGCATGAATGTTAATGATATTGTTCAATAATTTCCACATTCTGTGGGATCACCTTTCTTTGGAATAGATACAAATATGGATCTCTTCCAGTCAGTTGGCCAGGTAGCTGTGTTCCAAATCTCTTGGCATAAATGAATGAGTGCCTCCAGTGGGGCATCTGTTTGTTGAAACATCTCAACAGGTATTCAGTCAATTTCTGGAGCTCTGTTCTTCGCCAACTCCTTCAGTACAGCTTCAACTTCATCTTTCAATACCATTGGTTCTTGATCATATGCTATCTCCTGAAATGGATGAAGATCTACCAGGTCTTTTTGGTACAATGACTCTGTGTATTCCTTCCATCTTCTTTTGATGCTTCCTGCATCATTCAATATTTTGCCCATAGAAACTTTCAATATTGTAACTTAAGGCTTAATTTTTTTCCTCAGTTCTTTCAGCTTGAGAAATGCTGAGCATGTTCTTCCCTTTTGGTTTTCTAACTCCAGGTCTTTGCACATGTCATTATAGTAATTGGCTTTGTCTGCTTCAGCTACTCTTTAAAATCTTCAGTTCAGCCCTTTTATCTTGTCATTTTTTTTTCCATTTGCTTTAGCTACTCAGCTCAAGGGCAATTGTCAGAGTCTCTTCTGTCATCCATTTTGTTTTTTCTTCCTTTTTCATCTTTTTAATGATCTATTGCTTTCTTCATGGATGATGTTCTTGATGTCATCCCCTAATTCTTCTGATTTTTGGTCAATGGTGTTCAATTCTTTAGGTGGTCTTTAAATTCAGGAGGGATATATTCAAGGTCATATTTTGGCTCTGGTGGACTTGTTTTAATTGTCTTCACCTTTGAGTTGAATTTGCATATGAGCAGTTGATGATCTGTTCCACAACCAGCTTCTGGCCTTGTTTTGGCTAAAGATGGAGCTTTTTCATCACCTCTTTCCAATTTGGTATCATAGTGCCTAAGGCTCTTGACTGCTAACCAGAAGGCTGGGGGTTCAAACCCACCAGCCACTCCTAGGAAGGAAGGTTGGGCAATTTACTTCTGTAGTGATACTGCCTTGGAAACCCAAGGAGGGATCGCTATGAGTCAGGTCTGATTCGATGGCACATAACAACAACTTGCCACAGATGTTGTCAATCTGATTTCTATGTACTCCATCTGTTGATGTCCATGTGTACAGCCACCATTTGTGCTGTTGAAAAAAGGTATTTGAAATGAATAAGTCATTGGTCTTGCAAAATTCTATTGTGCAATCTCCAGCATTATTTCTGTCACCAAGGCCAAATTTTCCAACTACTGGTAATTCTTCTTTGTTACCGACTTTTGCATTCCATTCACCAGTGATAATTAACACAACTTGATTGCACATTCGGTCAATTTCAGACTGCAGAAGTTGTTAAAAGTCTTCAATTTCTTCATCTTTGGCTTTGGTAGTTGGTGAATAAATTTGAATAATCATAGTATTAACTGGTCTTCCTTGTAGGTGTATGGATATTACCCTATCATTGACAGCACTGTGCTTCAGGACAGATCTTGAAACATCCTTTGTAATGATGAATCCCATGCCATTCCTCTTCAAATGGTCATTTCTGGCATAGTAGTAGATCATATGGTTGTCTGATTCAAAATGGCCGAAACCATTTCAGCTCACTAATGCCTAGGGAGGAGCTGTGGTAGTGCAGTGCCTAAGGCACTTGACTGCTAACCAGAAGGCTGGCAGTTCAAACCCACAAGCCACTCCTCGGAAGGAAATTTGACAATCTACTTCCATAGTGATACTGCCTCAGAGACCCAAGAAGGGGTTACTACGAGTCAGTTCTGACTCAACATACATAACAACAACAACAACAATGCCTAGGATACTAATGTTTATGTGTTTCATTTCATTTTTTGACAACTTCCAATTTTTCTAGATTCATACTTCATACATTCCATGTTCTGATTATTAATGGATGTTTGTAGCTATTTTCTCCTCAAATTGAGCTATGCCACGTCAGCAAATGGAGGTCCTGAAAGCTTTGCTTTATCCATATCATTAAGGTTGGTTCTACTCTGATGATGCAGTTCTTTCCCACTCGAATTTTGAGTGCCTTCTGACCTAAGGGGCTGGTCTTCCTGCACTGCATTAGGCAATGTTTTAGGGCTATTCATAAAGTTGCCCAGCAATATGTCAGACAGTGTTTCTCTGCTATTCATAAGGTTTTTCCCTGGTCAATTTTTTGAGAAGTGGATAGCTTCTTCCTTCTTCCTAGTCTGTCTCAGTCTGTAAGCTGCATTGAAACCTGTGCACCACGTGCAAACCTGCTGGCATCTGAGACACTGATGGCACAGTCTGAAGCCTCACAGCAACACACAATCCACCACAGTATGACAAACTGACAGACAAGTTTATCTTCCTTAGTTGTTTGAAACCTCTCTACCTTCCCCCTATTTGGATCCCGTGGCTCTATTGTCCCTGGTTTCCCACTCCTTGCTGCCTCTTCCGTGTGTGGCCTGTCTCCCTCCACTTACCTGGATCCCGTGGCTCTATTTTAGCCCTGGCTCCTCCCGTGCCTCCTGCCTTGGCCTCACAAATATGAGTTCTAAATCCAGCTTGACTAGCTGTAGAAAGTTTTGTCTTCTGGATCAGTTTGTTCCCCTAAGCCATTTGAGATGGGTGCCACCAGATTCCTTTCTCACTCACTAGACATTTATTTTTTAACATCTGATCATCAATCTCCTCCTACTATTATAAGCATTTATTATGTGTCAGAAATTTTACTATCCATTTTACCTAAAAAACAAAACAAAACAAAACAAAAAACTCACTGCTATCCAGTCGGATCCAATTCATAGAAACCTCTCCTTGGGTTTCTGAAGCAGTATTACTATGGAAGTTAGTTACCCAATCTTCCTTCTGAGGAGTAGCTGGTGGGTTTGAGCCATCAGCCTTCTGATGCCTTAGGTACTACAACACCAGAGCTCCCATCCATTTTACCTAATGCATTTAAACCTGAATACATCTCTAAATGGTAGACACTCTGCTCTCAATTATATCTTGTGTAAGCCACCATAGACTATAGGCCAAGGAGTTTCAACAAGTTACTTATTACTTTTGTCTCTGATTTTAGAAAACTCTGATCTACCTCAAATCCCTCTAACATTAGCATGATAATAATTATTATTAAAAGACTCTCTGACTCTAAATATTCTCTATCAGTGCCTATTCTGCATTGCATTTCACCTTTAAAATGTACATACTAATCCTTGCTGCATAACTTTGCTTTGCAAATTTAGAATCATTAATGTTAAAGTAGAGACTAATTACTTGCCTTTAACTAGTTCCCTCCCTTTCTGGGAGTATTGGAGACTATGGGAACAGCCAGTCTTGCTCTTGTATGGAGCTATATGACTAGTTTTGCCAAGTGGACTGTGGACAGAACCAACTTTTTGCACCTCTGAGCTGGATGATTTAATATTCAATACCATCAAGCACTGTTTCCTTGCCTGGAAGATTAAGGGAATATGTATTGATATGGAGGTGCCCTAAGATTCAAAAAGCCTAGAATGCTAAGTCAAAACAAAAAATATGATTGCTTTAAAAAGTATTGCAGAGTGAACTTTGTATGAGAAAGAAACACACATTGTGCAAACAGCTGAGGTTTTGTGGCTGTATAATATCACAGAAAAACCTTCCCAATCACTACAAATAACACCAGGGGTGATGGTGATCATATTAGTAGCGGTAGCTGATTGTGACATTATTGTCCAAATAGAGCATAAAATTTTTCTAAAAATAATTCTTTTAAGGTCATTGACTTCTCTCATAGACAGTCAAGATAATCTTTTTATAATCTCATCAGCCAATTTAAGATGATGTGTAAATAAAGTACAATTTAATACCATAGAGAAAGAATGTATGTATCTTTAGTGTGTTCAGCAGATGTCTAAGTAGATGTCTGCCTTTTCCCATGAGTTAGTTCTGAAGTTTCAATCTACTTACAAGTAATTATAAAGGCATTATACTCACAAACATGAATAGATTGCAAATCATATGATCACTAAATAAATTTAAATAGCCTCCCTATTCTCTATCAGGAAGTCCTTCCCCCTTAACAAGTTCCACATTTCACATCAACCTTCCTGCCATCTGCTTGGATGGAAATACATGGCAAGACTTTGCATTTGAACACTTCATCTTGGTAAAAAAGGAGACTAGGGATTTTTAAAAAATGCATTTTATTGAAATATAATTTATGTACAGTGAAATACACAAAACTTAAGTGACATGGGCCAATGTATTTATTTATTTATTTTTTTTTTTGCAGGGTTCCCTCCCCTCCCCTTCCACCCCTGGCAACTGGCAACCAACAAAGAAAGTTTCCCTCCTTATATAAACGTTTCCTTGACCCTCCACAACAACGAACTAATACTATATCTGTCTTTCTATGACTGACTTATTTCACTTAGCATAATATCCTTCAAGTCCATCCATGTTATGTGGTGTTTTGCAGACTCTGCATTATTTTTTAGTGCTACAAAGCATTCCATTTTGTGTATGTACCATAGTTTGGTCATCCACTTCCCCATTGATGGGCACATAGTTGTTTCCATCTTTTGCTATTGTGCATAGTGCTGTAATGAATATGGGTGTGGATATATCTGTTCCTGTGTTCATTCTCACCTCTCTAGGATATATACCCTAGTAATGGAATTGCTGGTCAGATGGTATCTCCAATTCCAGCCTTCTAAGGAATCACCATACTGCTTTACATAGTGGTTGTATTACTTCACAGTCCCACCAGCAGTGTACGAGAGTCTCAATCTCTCTACATCCCCACCAGCATTTGTTATTTTCTGTCTCACTGAACTTTGCCATCAGTGCTGGGATAAGATGGTATCTCATTGTTTTGATTTGGATCTCTGATGGCCAATGATCATGAGTATCTCTTCATGTATTTGCTAGCTGCCTTAATATCCTCCTTGGTGAAGCACCTATTCATGTCTTCTGCCCATTTTTTAATTGGATAGTTAATACCTTTGTTGTTGAAACATTGGAGCTTTCGAATAATCTTAGAAATAAGTCCCTTGCCAGATATTTAATTATCAACAAATATGATTTTTTTTTGCTGTCATTTTATTATGTGCTTTTTCGTGGTGTTAATTTCTTTGTTCCATATAATTTTCTGTGCTGAGCTCATTTTGTTTATGAATCATGGATTCAACTTCATTTGTTGTTATTGTTTTATTTAGTATTTGCTAAATATTTGTGTTGATATTTTTTTATTTTGATGTGAAGGTTTACAAGTGTTCTTTGAGGTTACCTAGTGATTTGTAGTTTTCTTCCCAAGTTTAGAACAAATTATTCTATTGTGCAGTTGTCTTGTCTTCCCTACCATTTAGAAGTTCTATAACTACATAATTTTTCCCTCTTTTTGCTTTGTAGTTGTCTTCATTTGTGAATTGATGTCTCTGGTTTCCTGTTTATAATCTTGTAGGCTTATTTACTTTGGATACTTCTGTAACTGGGTTGGTTTATGGGTTATGTCATCATGTATGTTAATGGTTAGTTGTTGTTTGCTGTTGTTGTTTCTCTGTCCAAAGGACTCCATTTAGCATTGTTTGTAAGGTTAGTCTGGCTTTAACAAATTCCCTTAATTTCTGCTTATCTGTAAATGTCCTGATTTCACCATCATATTTGACGGACAATTTTGCTTGGTATATAATTCTTGGTTGGAAAATTTTCTCTTTCAGAGTTTTCTATATACCATTCTATTGTCTTCTCGCCTGCATGGTTACTGCCAGGAAATCAAGCTTTGTCTTATTGGTTGCCCTTTGTAGGTAACTTTTCCTTTTTCCTGTGTTGCTTTCAGGATTCTTTCTTTGTCTTTGGTTTTGATGAGTTTGATGTTGATATGTCTTGGTGATTTTTTTTTTTTGGGGGGGGAGTCTATCCTGTTTAGGGTTCATTGGACTTCTTGGGTAGATATATTCTCACCTTTCATCACACCAGGAAAATTCTCTTCCAACAAATCTTCAACAATTTTTTCTGTGGTTTTATTTGTCTCTTCCTGTTCTGCAATTCTGATTACATGCAGGTTATTCCTTTTGATGGCATCCCACATGGACCCTAGGCTTTCTTCATTTTATTTTGATCTTTTTTTTTTTTTCTGATTATTCTCTTTCTGAAGAAGTATTGAGATACTTGCCTTCAATCTCACTGATTCTGTCTTCCATTGCTTCCATTTTGCTCCTTTGTCTGTTCAATGTATTATTTATTTCTGAAAATTCAGTATTAATCTTCTGGATTTCTGTCTGTAAATTGTGTATCATTTCTAATTTTTCATTTATTTTGTCATTTTGTTCTTGTATTTTCTTTCAAAATTGTTCTAGGGTTTTCTCTGTGTTTTCTACAAGTTTGCCAGTGTTTTCCTTGATTTGTCTCTCAATTCATTGAAGCTGTTGTTGTTATGTGCTGTCAAGTTGGACCTGACTCAAAGTGACTCCCCCTTGGGTTTCTGAGGCAGTATCACTAAGGAAGTAGTTTGCGCAATCTTCCTTCCGAGGAGTGGCTAGGGGGTTTGAACTGCCAGCCTTTTGGTTAGCAGTAAAGTGCCTTAGGCACTATGCTACCTAAATATAATTCTTTTGAATTCTTATTAGGGATTTCCAATGCTGCATCTTCCTCAGTGATCTGTTTTGGGTCTGTATCCTGGTCCCTAGTTTTTCCTGTTTTATCTTGCTTCTTTGTGTGGACTATGATGCTCTGTTGTCTCTTAGGCATTGTGACATTTTTGTGTTTATATTTAATTGGTGATTGTATGTTGGAGTGACTTGCCCACGATTTTTGTTTTCTTTGTTTTGTTTGGATGTTATGTCCGTAAGCAGAATACTGTGCTGTGCCCCTCTATTAGCTAGTTGGAAGCACTTATACACTTACCACCTGTCTCCTTTTCCATTGTCAGCCTCCTGTATGTCCCTACCTTTCTTGGCAAATAGAGCCTATTCATAGGTCCCTAGAATCCAAATGAGAATGCTGTCACTTTAAATAACCAAAATGGCCACTGCTTGCAAACATTCAAAATGGCTGAACTATTGGTCACTTTAAATATCCAAAATAGCCACCACTTGTAAACAATCAAAAAGACTGCACCAGAGGCGGGGCAAGATGGCGGACTAGGCAGAAGGATTGCACAGACCCTCTTCAACAAAGAAAAGGGAAACCAATTAACACAGACACAGAAGATAATCTT
>NW_006921645.1:530006-535550 GCF_000298275.1 Orycteropus afer afer
AGTATATGTGAACTGCTGTATGAAAAGTGAATTTACTCTGTAAATCTTCACCCAAATCCTAATAAAAAAAAAAAAAAAAGACTGCACCATCCAGACAGTCAAAAGTCTACAGCTCAGGTTGTCTCCCTCCTTGCTGTTTCCCTTCCTAGTCATAGGCTACCAGCACAGTTGGTCCTGCAGTCGTTCGTGACCAGGGCTGATCTTTAGGTCAATTCTCATGTTCCAACACCACTTGGAAATATTCAAGCTGTTGGTCCCATCAGAGTAGCTGACAGTCCGTAACTCCATCCATCTCCATAATTACTGTTTTCATTCAGTTTTTTCCACTAGCTGGTGACTAATCCACTTCTGTATACTTCCTTTCAAAGCTTAGGGCTCCAGGATTATCTTCTGTATCTCTGTCAGTTGGTTTCTCTTTTCTTTGTTGAAGAGGATCTGTGTAGCTTGTCTGCCTACTCCTGCATCTCACTGGAAGTCCTGGATTTTTTTTTGTTTTGTTTTTTTGACCCACCTTCTAGGCATACAATTTGTGGCTAGAGTTTGCCTTTTGTTCCATATTGAAATGTTATATTTTGATATGGATGTCACTTTGAACATATGTATATGAGATCACATTTACATATGCTAATTACCAATATGTTTTCTGATGATGATGGTGATGGTGGCCAAGATCCTCCTACTGTCATGTTGAAGATTTTAATTCATGATGATATCAATGTTTTCCTAGCCACAAAAGGAAATGAGCCATCTTTTAAAGCTCAATATACCTTCTCTATTGTTGTTTGCCCTATACTGTACTGTCCTCTTTCTCATTCTTCTATATCAAGTTGACTTTTATTGATCCTTTATAATTCATCTTCTTGGTAATGTTTTCTCTGACCATACCATATGAGTTAAGTAACTTTCTTCTTTATTCCATTTTCTCCGTGCTTCCCTCTCTTACATATATTACAAAAGATATTGAGATATGATATAGTTATATTTAATGTTAGAGTTATTGCTAGATAGGGGAAGTTCAAAGTTTCATAGCAGTATCATTATGTGTATTTTTTTTTTCTGTGTCATGTGCACCAATTTTCAGATCCAACTCAAAGCAAGAGATAAAACTTCCATGATAGGTGGTTTAATATAGTCTCCTCTCCCAGAGATTATATAATGCCAATCCTGTAGAAGACAGTAGAGAGAACTCAAACAGGTTAGAGAACTAATATTTGCAAGGAGAAGGGATAGTACATTCTGATCATTTTACTAAGAAAGCAGACAACTTGCATGTTGCAAAGCATATTTGAAGTGATCAAAGCCATAAATAATTATTAGAGAGTAACAGCTAGATACTTACAGTCTATGATTCCATTAAATTCACTGGTGAAAACTAAGATTTCAGTGTGATAACTAATAAGAATCCCAAGTCAAGAATAAAGTAACTCACTGCCATCGAGTTGATTTGACTTATAGCGACCTCTCCTTGGGTTTCTGAGGCAATATCTGTACAGAAATAGATTGTCCAATTTTCCTTCCGAGGAGTAGCTGGTGGGTTTGAACTGCCAGCCTTCTGGTTAGCATCAAATGCCTTGATCATTACACCACTAGAGCTCCCAATAACTCACACACTTAACTGAATGATAGCAAATATTATACATCAAAGACCATCTAGTCTGGTCCATAATTTGCCAATGCTTTCTAACTAAAATTCCTCACTAGTATTTTGTTGAAGGGGAGGTTTCAAATTCAGAAAAACAGATGGAGAATGAAATGTATTTTATAATTAGCTGTATAAGATGCATTCTTAAAAACATTCTTTTGAGATCCTCATGTATTTTTATTAATCAATAACTGAACTGGACAGAGATTCTTGTTTTAGTCAAGTTTTGGCAGTAGATATGAACAAAACGACATAAGCAATACACTTTACAGTATCCTGTCTTCAAGAAGTGTATTTCTACCCAAGTAAACTACAGGTTGCAGTAACATTACTCATGCTCTACATCATTCTCTGTTTTTGTGCTTATTTTCCTACTAGGCTCAGAGCTTCTTGAGTGTTGTGACTTATACATTTCTACAGTCTGCAATGAAATAATGTTTAATTATAGAAATTAATTAATTGACACATGAGTCAATACAATTGATATAACATGAAAATGGTCATTCTAATCTTGGGTAGTTGTCAGGTAGCTGTCAAGATTTCATTTTACTTGGATCCACAATTAACATCCATGGAATCCAGCAGTCAAGAAATCAGATGACATATTGCACTGGGCAAATATGAGCAAGGGACCTCTTTAAAGTGTTAAGGAGCAAAGATGTCACTTTGAAGACTAAGGTGTGAGTACCCAAGCCATGGTATTTTCAATTGCCTCATATTCATGTGAAAATTGAACAATGAATAAGGAAGACTGGAGAAAGTTGGTGCTTTTGAGTTGTGGTGTTCATGGAGAATAAAAAAAAAAAAAAAATCATTGGCTGAAACTTGTGCTGAAAGTGCAGTCAGAATGCTCCTTGGAAGCAAGAATGGCCAGACATTATCTAAATTACTTTGGTCAAATTATCAGAAGAGACCATCCCAGGAGAAAGATATCATGGCTGCTAAAGTAGAAGGTTAATGAATAAGGTAAAGAGCCTCACGAGATAGATTGACACAGTGGCTGCAATGATGAACTCAAGTATAGCAAAGATTATGAGGAGAGCACCCAACTGGGCGCTGGTTAATTCTGTTATGCATGGGGTCACTATGAGTCAGAGACAACTCGACTTCACCTAACAACAACAATCTTGAGTGGGGAAGGGTTTCTTAAATAATATACCAACTACCAACAAAAAATAATACATTTTTTTATGTAAAGTTAAAATTCCTATTTATGAAAATCACTTATAAAGAAAGCAAATATTAAGATATAAATTGGGTGAATATATTGCTAACAAGCATAACTGGCATTAGAGTGTTATTGTTAGCTGCTGTCGAGTTATCTCTGACTCACGGCTACCCTATATACAACAGAACAAAACACTGCCCAACTTTCAGCCATTCTCACCCTCCTTGCCATATCTGAGCCCATTGTTGCAATCACTGTGTCAATCCATCTCCTTGAGGGCCTTCCCCTTTTTTTTTTACTGAACTTCTACTTTACCAAGCATGATAGCTTTCTTGAGAGAATGATACCTTCTGTAAACATGATCAAAGTAGGTAACATGAAGTCGAGCCATTCTCGATTCCAAGAAGCTTTCCAACTTCTTCCAGGACAGATTTGTTATTTCTTCTAGCAGTCCATGGTACTTTCAGTATTCCTCCACAAGACCACAACTCAAAAGCATGAATTCATCTTCCCTCTTCCTTGTTCACTGTCCAGCTCTCACATGCATATGAGGCAATTGAACACAATGGCTTGAGTGAGGCACAGTTTAACCCTTAAAGAGACATTTTTGCTCTTCAACACATGAAAAAAAGATCTTTTGCAGCAGACATGCCCACTGCAATAAAAAGTCTGATGCCTTGACTGCTACTTTCATTGGTGTTGATTGTGAATCCAAGTAATATGAAATATTGACAACTTCAATTTTTTCTCCATTTATTGTGATGCTGCTTATGGGTCCAGTTGTGAGGGTTTTGTTTTCTTTATATTGAGGCATAATCCATAATGCAGACTGTATTCTTTAATTTTCATCATTAAGTGCTTCAAGTCTTCACATTCAGCAAGCAAGGTTGTGTCATCTGCATATCTCAGGTTGTTAAAGAGTCTCCCTCCAATCCTGATGTCACATTCTTATCCATATAGTCAAGCTTCTTGGATTATTGGCTCAGCATACAGATTGAATGACTATGATTAAAGGATACAACCCTGACACATTCCCTTCCTGATTTTAAACCATTCAGTATCCCCTTTTTCTTTTCCAATGACAGCCTCCTGGTCTATGTACAGGTTCCTGTAGTGTTCTGGAATTCCCACTCTACTCAATTTCATCCATAATTTATTATGATCCAAACAATCAAATGCTTTTGCATAGTCAATAAAACACAAGTAAACACAAGTGTTTCTGGTAATCTTTGCTTTCAGCCAAAAATCATCTGACATCAACAATGATACCCCTTGTTACATGTCCTCTTCTGAATCCAGCTTCCATTTCTGGAGGTTCACTGTCCATATACTACTACAACCATTTTTTAATTATCTTCAGCAAGATTTTACTTGTGTGTAACATTAAAGATATTGTTTGATAATTTCCGCATTTTGGGGAATCACCTTTATTTGGAATGGGTACAAATATGGATCTCTTCAGGCCAATTGGGCAGTTAGCTGTCTTCCAAATTTCTTGGCATAGACAACTGAGTGCCTCTAGTGCAGCATTCATTTGATGAAACATCTCAGTGGGTGTTCTGTCAGTTCCTGAAGCCTTGATTTTTGACAACTCCTTCAGTGCACCTTCTATTTCTTCCTTCAGTACCAATGGTTCTTGATCATATGCCACTTCCTGAAATGGATGAAGATCTACCAGTTCTTTTTGGTACAGTGACTCTGTGTATTCCTTACATCTTCTTTTGATGTTTCCTGTATCATTTAATATTTTGCCCATGAAATCTTTCAATATTGCAACTTGAAGGTTGAATTTTTTCCTCAGTTCTTTCAGCTTGAAAAATGCAAGATGTGTTCTTCACTTGTGGTTTTCTAACTCAAGGTCTTTGCAGATTCCATTATAATAATTGATTTTGTCTTCTTAAGCAGCTCTTTGAAATCTTCTGTTCAGCTCTTTTATTGTGTCATTTCTTCCATTTACTTTAGCTACACTCTTTGGAGAGCAAGTTTCAGAATTCTTTTCTGACATCCATTTTTGATCTTTTTCTTTTCCTTTCCTGTCTTCTTAATGACTTTTTGCTTTCTTCACGTATGATGTTCTTGATGTCATCCACAATCCTTCTGGTTCTCAGTTTTTGGTGTTTAATACATCAAATTTATTCATTAGAAGGTCTCTAAATTCAGATGGAATACAGTCAAGGTAATATTTTGGATCTCGTGGACTTAATTTAATTATCTTCAGCTTCAACTTGAACTTTCATATGAGCAGTTGATGGTCTATTCCAGAGTCAGCTCCTGGTCTTGTTTTGCCTGAAGATATTGAGCTTCTCCATTGCCTCCCTCCACAAATGTAGTCTATATGATTCTTGTGTATTCCTTCTGGCAAAGCCTATGTATAAAGCTGCCATTTATGTTATTGAAAAATGATATTTGCAAGGAATAAATCATTGGTGTCACAAAATTTTATCATGTGATCTTCCATGTCATTTCTATCACCAACACCTTATTTTCCAATTACTGGTGATTGTTTGTTTGTTTGTTTCTAACTTTTGCATTCCATTCACCAGTGATAATCAACACATTTTGATCACATGTTTGGTTAATTCAAGACAGCAGGAGTTGGTAAAAATCTTTAATTTCCTCTTCTTTGGCTTCGGTAGTTGGTGTGTAGATTTGAATAATAGTAGTATTAACTGGTCTGCCTTGTAGGCATATGGATATTATCCTATCACTGACAGCATTGTACTTCAGGATAGAT
>NW_006921645.1:535979-544929 GCF_000298275.1 Orycteropus afer afer
TCTATCCAGGATCTCCTACATAGATCCTGCTCTGAGTGGTTGACAGTGATAGTCAGGTACCATCTACTTCTTCTGGTCTCATAGTCATGTAGGCTGAGGATTACATGGTGTACAAGTCTCTTAGACTAATTGTTTCCATGTGTTTTTGGTTTTCTTATTCTTCTATGCTCTGGACAAGGGGAGACCCATCACTGCATCTAGATGGCCTCTTGCAAGCTTTTAAGATTCCAGTTACTACTTGCCAAAGTAGGATGTGGAACAATGTTTTTGTGTAGTATATTATTTCAGTTGAGCTTGATGTCCCCTGTGAAGATGGTCCCAAGCCCACAGGTCCAACTACTCACTCCCTCTGGGTAGCTGGCTGCGACCAAGAAATGACTGTAACATTATCCCTTGTCAGCTCTACTATGTACTTCAGGAAAGATCTTGAAATATTCTTTGTGATGATGAATGCCCCACTATTCCTCCTCAATTTGTCATTGCCAGCACTGTAGATCATACAGTTTTCTGATGCGACATGGGCAAAACCAGTTTATTTCAGCTCATTAATACTTAGGATATCAATCGTAATGCTTTTCATTTCATTTTTGACTACTTCCAATTTTCCTAGATTCATACTTCATACATTCCATGTTCTGATTATTAATGGGTATTTTCAGCTGTTTCTTCGCATTTTGATTCATGCCTCATCAACAAATGGAGGTCCTTAAAGCTTTACTCCATCAACATCATTAAGGTTGATGTTACTTTGAGGAGGCAGCTTTTCTCCAGTCATATTTTGAGTGTCTTCCAACCTGAGGGGCTCATTTTGTGGCATTACATTGGACAATGTTTCAGTGCTATTCATAATGTTTTCCAGTAGCATATCAGAGTTTCACTGTTATTCATAAAGTTTTCACTGGCAAATTGTTTGAGATGTGGATGGACCCTTCCTTCTTCCAAGTCTGTCTTAGTCTGGAAACTTTGTTGATCCCTGTCTACCATGCTATCTGAAATACCTGTGGCATAGCTTGCAGCCTCACAGCAACACAAAAGCCACCAGAGTACAAGAAACTGACAGATGAATGATGAGACATTAAAGTATGCATTAAAAATGCAAAATTTTTAGAAATAAAAAAACAAAAAAATATTCAAAAGAAAAATAAGCAAAAGATCTAAACAGGCATTTCACAAAAAAAGGAAGTTACACATGACCAATACACATATACAAAGATGTTTGATTTCATTAGTAATCATGAAAATGCAAGTCCAGATCATAATGAGGTACTATCATATAATCATACAATGGCAAAACTGAAGTCAACTGTCTCAGATAATGATATCAATAAAATCAATCTAACACTAGGGAGTGTGTACAGTGCTGCAGCCAATTTGAAAGACAGAATAACTTGTAAACATCTTGCTATTTAGTAATTCCATCTCTAGATATGTGTGTGTGTGAGTATGTGTGTGTTTCCAACAGATAATTTTACATTTATGCAAGATATATTAATAGTGCTGTTGATAAGATTTTTAAAAAATGCAAATTGTACACAATGTTGTTGCTGTGGACTTAATTCTGATACCTAGTGGCCCAACTGACAGTGTAACTTCCTCATAGGGTATTCTAGGCTGTAATTCTTTATCATTTCAAGAGGCAGCATATAATAAAGACCCTATGATATTAAAGAAAGAAGTTCAAGATGCACTGTAGACATTGGTGAAAAACAAGGCTCCAGGAATTGATAGAATGCAAACTGAAAAATTTCAACAAACTGGTCCAATGCTGAAAGCACTCATTCATCTATGCCAAAAAAAAAAATGTGGAAGAGAGCAACCTGGCCAACCAATTGGAAATAAATTCATATTAGTGCTCATTCTAGAGAAAGGTGATACAACAGAAGGCAGAAATTACCAAATAATATAATTTATATGCAAATAATTTTTTCTGAAGATAATTCAAAAGCAATTTCAGCAATACATCAACAGGCAACAACCAGAAATTCAAACCAGATTCAGAAGAGGGCATGGAATGACAGATATCATTGTTGATGTCAGATGGATCTTGTCTGAAAGCAGAGAATACCAGAAAGATGTACACTGATGCTTTATTCACTACATGAAGGTATTCAATTTTGTGGATCATAACAAATTATGGATAACATGAAGATTGATAATACCAGAACACTTCATTGTGTTCATGAAGAACCTGTACATAGACCAAGAAATGGTCATTGGAGCAGAACAAGGACACACTGAGTAGTTTAACACCAGGACAAATATGAGTCAGTGTTGTATCCCTTTACCATACTTATTTAATCTGTATGCTGGACAATAATAATCCAAGAAACTGGACTATAAGAAGAAGAACATAGCATCAGGATTAAAAGAAGACTTTTTAGTCACCTGTGATATGCAGATGACACAATCTTCCTTGTGGAAAGTGAAGAGGACTTGAAGCACTTACTGACAAAGCCTCAACATTAAAGAAAGAAAGAAAGAAAGAAAGAAAGAAAAAGAAGAGAGGGGGGAGAGAGAAAGAAAGAAAGAAAGCAAAAAAAGAAATGGAACACCTCATAACATAAATGGAGAAATGATTGAAATTTGCAAAGATTTAAATTTTACTTAGATTTAATTTTACTTAGATCCACAACCAACACCAATGGAAGCAGTAATAAAGAAATCAAATGACATACTGTATTGGGCAAATGGGCAGCAATAGACCTCTAACAAAAAGTAAAGATATCACTTTGAGGACTTTTGAGAGGTGAGCCTAACCCAAGCCAGGGTATTTTCTATCAGCTCATATGTAGGGAATGCTGGACAATGAATACAGAAGACAAGAAAAAATAACCCCTTTGATTTATGATGTTGGCAAGAAATACTTAATATACCATGGACTGGCAGAAGAATAAAAATACCTGCTTTGGGAGATGTATAGCCAGAATCTTCTCTAGAAGCATGGATGGTGAAATTTCATCTCATAGACTTGGACATATTATGAGAAGGGACCAGTCCATGAGAAGGACATCATGCTTGGTAAAGTAGAGGGTCAGTGAAGAAAATAAAGACCCTTTGACACAATGACACAGTAATATAATGACTACAACATTGGGCTCAAAGTTAGCAATGATAGGATGACACACGACTAGGAAGTGTTTTGTTCTGTTGTACAAAGGACCTTTATGAATCAGAATCAACACAATTTCACCTGAAAATTGCAACAATCTTTGTAGAAACACATGTTGTTGTGTTGTTGTTAGCTAGTTCTTTCTCCCATTGGAGCTGATGAGTGATTTTTGAACCACCATTCTTTCAGTTAATCACAGTGTGTTTAACCATTATGTAGCCTGGGCTGCTTTCTTTTCTAGTGCAATGGATAAGTAAATAGTGATATATTCACCACAGACTGTCTTGGAGCAGTCATTATATTTATATGCAGTAACATGAATTAGTCTTAGCAACATATAATTTAGTGGCAAAATAAATTCTAAAGTATTAAATAAGATATGATATATATTTTTATAAATTTACAACTAAAACTAAACTATACAGTTTTTAGAAAAAAATTAAAAAAAAAAAAAAAAACTCACTGGGGTCAAGTCAGTTCCAACTCATAGCCACCCCTCCTTGGGTTTCTGAGGCAGTATCTCCACTTAAGTAGATTGCCTAATTTTCCTTCTGAAGAGTGGCTGGTGGGTTTGAACCTCCAACCATCTGGTTAGCAGTCATATGCCTTAGATACTATGCCACCAGAGCTCCTGACCATAATTGACCTGTCTAGAAATACAAACAAATATTTAAAAAATAAATAAAATTAAGATATAGTGGATAGGAGAGTGCTGTGAATGCAAGTTAGTAAGGTGGGTGGCCTGCTGAACAAGGTAGATATCATGTGGTTCTTTTGAGACTGTTAACTGTTGTGATGCCCTGAACCAGCATATTCATATGCAAATAATCAGCCTGTATATATCCTGCATTTAATTGTTTGCTCACTGTCAATGATCAATGTCAATTAGAGCACTGACTAATGATCAATGATTTTGGCTTTCAATATGGATTACATCTTAACTGAAAATAAACTCCAAATCTGATTGGATTTGATTAAGAGCACAATAATTTCATCAACATTCTTCTCTGCATGGATATGTTTCTCAGTTACTGCTGAACATTTATGCTATTTACATATGACTAGCTTTTGTTGGACTCTATCACATAACCTAAGCCAACAAAAGTAATGGTACATTGGAAGGAACCAATCTAGAAATGAGGTCATCAGAATGAAAGGGTCATGAAGTCATATGACCTAATGCTGTTCCTGTGATGAATCAGTGCTGAGTATATTAGAATTGAAAAGCATTTTGGTAAGCTGATGTAGTTGTTGTTGGCTGTCATTGAGTTGGTTCTGACTCACTGCAACACTATGTACAACAGAACAAAACACTGCCCAGTCCTGTACCATCCTCACAATCATTGCTATGCCAAACTCCATTGTTGCAGCCACTATTTCAAACTATTTTGTTGAGGGTCTTCCTGTTTTCAGCTGAACCTCTGCTTTTTCAAGCATACTGTCCTTCTTTAGAGACTGGTCTCTTCTAACAACATGACCAAAGTATGTGAGACATTCTCTCTATCCTTGCTTCTAAGGAGCATTAAGAGCTTTCTAACTGTACTTCTTCCAAAGTAAGATTTGTTCATTCTTCTGGCAAGCCCTGGTATATTCAATATTTTCTTCAACACCATAATTGAAAGGCATCAATTCTTCTTCAGTTTTCATTATTCATTGTCCAGCTGTCACATGTTTGTTGGACAATTGAAAATATCATGGCTTTGGTCAAGTGAACCTTAGTCCTCAAACTGACATCTTTGGTTATTAACACTTTAAGGATGTCTTTTGCACCAGACTTGCCCAAAGCAATATTTCATTTGATTGCTTGGCTGCTGCTTCTTTGAGTGTTGATTGTGGATCCAAGTAAAACAAAATCCTTGAGAACTACAATCTTTTCTCCATTTATCATGATGTTGCTTATTGGTCCGGTTGTGAAGATTTGGAGTTTATTTTCAGTTAAGATGTAATTCATATTGAAAGCCAAAATCATTGATCATTAGTCAGTGCTCTAAATCCTCTTCACTTTCTTCAAGCAAGATTGTGTCATCTGCATATTGCAGGTTGTTAATAAGTCTTCTTCCAATCCTGATGCCTAGTTCTTCTTCAGATAGCCCAGCTTCTCAGATTATTTGCTCAACATACAGATTTGAATGCTGTTGTTAGGTCTGACTCATACTGACCCTATGTACATCAAAACAAAACACTGCCCAGTTGTGTGCCATCTTCACAATCAATGCTATACTTGAATCCATCATCTCGTCCATTGTGTCTGTACATCTTATCGAGGGTCTTCCCCTTTGTTGCTGACCCTATACTTTACCAAGCATGATATCCTTTCCAGGAAATGGTCCCTTCTGACAAACTGATCAAAGTAGGTGAGACAAAGTCTGGCCATTCTCACTTCCAGGGAGCATTCCAGCTGCCCTTATTCAAAGACAGATTTGTTCATTCTCTGGCAGCCCATGATATTTTAAGTACTCTTCCCCAAAACCATAACTCAAAGGTATGAATATATTATGGCTTGGGTTAGACACACCTTAGTCTTCAAAGTGACATCTTTGTTTCTCAACACAAATTGAATCAGTATGGTGAAATAATATAACCCTCACACACCACTTTTCTGATTTTAAACCATCAATTTGTTTTGTTCAAGCACCAGCCTCTTGGTCTATGTAGAGTTTGCGCATGAGCTAATTAAGTGCTCTGTGGTTCCCATTCTTTTCAATGTTATCCATAATTTGTTATGATCCACAGTGTTGAATGCCTTTGCACAGTCAATAAAACACAGATATATATCTTTTCTGGTATTCTCTGCTGTCAGCCAAGATTCATTTAACATCATCAGTGATATCCTTCTTCCCAGGTCCTGTTTTGAATCTGGCTTGAATTTTTGACCATTCCTGTCAATGCACTGCTTCTGCAATGCTGTTTGGATTGTCATCAAAAAACTTGACTTGCATGTAACATTAATGATATTGTTTCATAAACCATGCATTATCTTGGACCACTTTTCTCTGGAATGGCCACAGATATGGATCTCTTCCAGTAGGTTGGGCACTTTTCTTAGCATAGACAAGTGAGCACTTCCAGCATTGCATCTGTTCTATAAAACATGTCAAATGATATTCAATTAATCCTTCAAGTCTTGTTGTCTTTTTTTTTGCCAATGCTTTCAATGCAGCTTTAAATTCTTCCTTCAATATCATTAGTTCTTGATCGTATGCTATCTCCTGAAATAGATGAACATTGACCAGTTCTTTGTGATGCAGTGACTGTGTAGTCTTTGCATCTTCTTTTGATTCTTGTTGTGCCAATCTTTTGCACATAGGATCTTTGTGTATTGCAACCTAAGGCTTGAACTTTTTTTTCAGTTCTTTCAGCTTGAGAAATATCAAGATTGTTCTGCCCATTTGGCTTTCTAACTCAGGTCTTTGCACATTTCACTCTATTTACTTTGTCTTCTTGAGCCAACCTTTGAAATTTTCTCTTTTACTCTTTTATATTACCATGTTTTTCATTCATGCTAGCTACTCTTTGTTCACAAGAAAGTCGCTTCTGACATCCATTTTTTGCCCTTTTCTTTCTTTCCTGTCTTTTTAGTGACCTTTTGCTTTCTTCATATATGATGTCTTTGATGTCATCTCACAACTCATTTAGTGTTTTGTCATTAGTGTTCAGTGTATCAAATCTATCATTGATATGGTCTAAATTCATGTGAAATATATGCAAGGTCATACTTTGGCTCTCACGGATTTGTTTTAATTTTCTTCAGCTTCACCTTCAATATCATTAAGCTCATACACTCACCTGTATGTGAGCAATTGATACTCTTCAGCACTCAATCCCTTGTCTTGTTCTAACAGATGATATGGAGCTTCTCCATTGTTTCTCTACACAGATGCAGTTGATTTGATTCCTGTGTAATCCATCTGGTGAGCTCCATGTGTATAGCCACCATTTAGGTTGTTGAAAATAGCATTTTCAATTAATATATCATCAGTCTTGTAAAATTCTATTAATGTAATATCTAGTATCAATTCTGTTAATAAGGCCACATTTTCTAACTCTCAATCTTTTTTCTTTGTTTCCAACTTTTGCATTCAAATCACCATTAACAATCAATGCATCTTTATTGGGTATTTGATCAATTTCATACTACAGATGTTGGTAAAACCTTTTCTTTTAAATCTTTAGCATAAGGGATTGCTGCTTAAATTTTTATAGTCATTGTAGGCATGTGGATATTATCCAGTCACTGGCAGTACTTTACTGCAGGTTAGATCTAGAAACTTTTTTTTTTTTCATGATGAATGCAATACTATTCCTCTTCAATTTGTCATTTCCATTATAATAGACAATATGATTGTCTAATAAGCCAAGCCCAAGACCAGGAGAAGGTGGATGTTTGTGTGCCTGCAGTGACCCAGGGGCAGGTCAGAGTAAGGCAGCCCTGAGACCAGAGGAAGGCAGGTATCTTCCCCGGGGGCAGCCCATATATGCAAGCAGGGCAGGGGAGACCAGGAAATGAGCAGAGCAGTTTAGAACAGCTAGGAGGGACAAACTGGTCTGTCAGTTTGTCCTACTATGGTGGCTTGAGTGTTGCTGTGAGGCTGGAGGCTTGCCACTGGTGTTTCTAATTTTACCAGGTTACTCATGCTGGACAGGTTTCAGTGGAGCCTCCATACTAAGGCAAACTGGGAAAAAGGAGAGACCATCCAGTTCTCAAAGAATTGGCTAATGAAAACCTTATGAATAGCACTGAAATATTGTCTGATATATTACTTGAAAATTTTATGAATATCCCTGAAACATTGTACAATTGAGAGATGGAAGATGAGACCCTCAGGTCAGAAGACACTCAAAATATGACTGGAGAAGAGCTGTCTTCTCAGAGTAGAGCTGACTTTAATGATATGGCTAGAGTAGAGATTTGGGGACCACCATTTGCTGATGTGGCATGTCTCAAGATGAGAAGAAATAACTGCAAACATCAATTTTATTAATTATTTCAGAACATGGAATGTACAGAGTATGAATCTATGAAAATTGGAGGTTGTCAAAAATGAAATGAAGCACATAAAGATAGATATCCTAGGCATTAGTGAGCTGAAATGGACTGGTTTTGGTCATTTTGAATCAGAAAAATGTATGCTCTACTATGCCAGGTATGACAAATTGAAGAAGAATGACATGACATTCATCATCACAAAGAATGTATCAAGGTCTATCATGAAGTACAATGCTGTCAGTGATAGGATAATATCCACATGTTTACAAGGAAACCAGTCAATACTACTATTATTCAAATTTACACAACAACCACCAAAGCCAAAGATGAGGAAAGTCAAGGTTTTTACCAAATTCTACAGTCTGAAATTGACCAAACATGCAAATAAGATGTGTTAATTATCACTCATGATTGGAAAGCAAAAGTTGGAAATAAAGAATAAGCACTAGTAGTTGGAAAATATGGCTTTGGTGACAGAAATGATGCTGGAGATTGAATAATAGAATTTTGCAAGACCAATGACTTATTCATTGTAAATACCTTTTTTCAACAACACAAAAAGCAGCTATACAAATGGACTTCTCCAGATAGAGTACACTGAAATCATATAGGCTACGTCTGTGGCAAGAGGCAATGGAGAAGCTCACTATCTCCAGCCAAAACAAAGCCAGGAGTGGACTGTTCATATGCAAGTTCAATTTGAAGTTGAATATAATTAAAAGAAGTTCACGGGAGCAAAAATATGGTCTTGATTATATGCCTCCTTAATTTAGAGACCATCTAAAGAATAGATTTGATGCATTGAACACCAATGACTGAAAACCAGAGGAATTGTGGGATGACATCAAGAACAT
>NW_006921645.1:546649-566023 GCF_000298275.1 Orycteropus afer afer
AGTATCACTACGGAAGTAGATTGCCCCATCTTCCTTCCGAGGAGTGGCCGGTGGGTTTGAACCACCAGCCTTCTGGTTAGCAGTCAAGTGCCTTACTGTGGGCTGCTAAAATCTATCCTGGATGAAGTGCAGCCACAATTCTCCTTGGAAGCAAGAATGGCCAGACTTTGTCTCACCTATTTTGGTCTTGTTGTCTGGCAGGACCATTCTCTGGATAAGAATGTCATACTTGGTAAAGTGGAGGGTCAATGAAAGAGGGGAAGGCCCTCAACAAGATGGTTTAATACAGTGGCTACAGCAATGGGCTCACGGATAGTTGGGATCATGAGGCTGGCACAGGACAGGGCAATGTTTCATTCTGTTGTATATAGAGTCACTATGAGTCAGAGACAACTGAGCAGCATATAACAACAACAACAAATATGATTTTTCTGATTTAAAATTATCAATACCAGTACATTTCAGCTCACTAATGTCTAAGATACTGATTTTTATGCATAACATTTCATTTTTGATAAATTCCAATTTTCCTAGATTCATACTTCATACACTCAATGTTCTGATTATTAATGGGTATTTGCAGCTGTTTCTTCTCATTTTGAGTCATGCCACATCAGCAAGTGAAGGTTCCAAAAGTTTTACTCCACCCACGTTATTAAAGTTTACTCTCCTTTGAGGATGCAGCCCTTCCCCAGTTGTATTTTGAGTGTCTTCCAGCCTGTAGGGCTCATGTTCTGGCAGTATATCAGACAATGTTCCCTACTGTTCACAAGGTGTTCACTAGAAAATTTTTTCTGGAAGTAAGTCATCAGGTCCTTCTTCTTTGTCTTTCTTAGTTTGGAAGCTTCTCTGAAACCTGTTCATCATGGTTGACCTGCTAGTATTTGAAATCCAAGGGGCACAGGCATAGCTTCCAGCATCACAGTAACATACAAGCTACCACAATACAACAAAGTGACAAATGTTTTTGTAAGCTAGCAAAAAGGAAAAAAAAAAAGATTAACTGACATTGAGTCAATTCTAACTCATAGCTACCCTCCTTGTATTCCCAAAACTATAAGATAAAAATTATAAAGCAGATTGCTCTCAGGTTAGAAAACAAACAAAACTCTGAGATAGTAACTTTAACTTTTCAAAGAACAGAATTAGTCAATGCTTAATCATTGATTCTTCTTTTTCTCTGCTGAATATTTTAAAATTTTTCTATTCACCTCAGGTGTCACTTTCTCTCTTCTGGAAGGAATACATGTACTCCTGAAGTCACTGTCACTAAATGTCAATAATTGAGATTGATACTCAGGAGAATTTTACAGAAGATTATGAAACAGTAAAGTAAGCAAAACTTTTTTGCAAGTTCCCATTAAGATGGGAGAATTATCCTAAAATCTCTTTTTCACTGATAGCTGTCTTCCAGTTGTTTTCCATGACAAAATGAGAAAATGAAAATCACTGAAAGTTTTTTTCTTTTCTAAAAAATAGGAAACTTAATTTTTTCTTTCACTTTATTCCACATAGATGAAATAAGCTTCTCAATGCTTTTTGTATGCTGAATGTTTAATTTTGGATTTTTATATATCAAGTGAAACCACACATATATTAAAACAGTTTGATATAGCTAGAGATCATTTTATAGCACAGTTTTGGATATTCCATAGTATAGTGTATGATATTTTTCTTACAGGAATGAATGCACATATTTCATTTTACATATGGTAAGCCTATACCTTAATATGATTGTTTTTCTCCTCAGCAAGAGGTGATTTGATGAAAAAAAGGAAGTTTTAAAGAGGCCAGAACAGTTTGTCAATTGCAGATTTTTGCTTCAATAACCAAAACAGCTTATTTCATAGTTGTGATTCTTCCATTTACCAAGTCAAATCCCAGGTGGTTCTTCAGAGATTAATATGATGATAAGGGCTTTCAGGAATTGAAAACTTAATAAATGTTTGATTAAGTTGATAAAATTTGTATTGCATTCTAGGTCATCAGCCAAGTAGATAATGAACACAGAAAAATTCTATTCATAATTGTAACAAAACAATAGTTAATACATTTATCATATCCAAGTTTTTTTCTTTTATCTCAAATAAAAAAGTATTTGTCTACCAGTAACGTGCCAGTGATTATTTTCTGCTTTGTATTCCAAATAGGACACAAACTAAGGGGATACACATCCTGTTTCTGAAAACTGGCATCATTTAGCTGTTACAACACAAATAAGAAGACAAATATAGATGTGATATAGATGTAACTATATATTATTTTATTAATTTTGGCTTCCATATGGAATACACATCAACACAAAGAAAACAAAAATTCTCACAACTAGACTAATATGCAGGAGCTCTGGTAGCATAGTGCCTAAGCACTTGACTGCTAACCAGAAGGCTGGCGGTCAAACCCACCAGCCACTCCTCAGAAGGAAGATGGGGCAATCTAGTTCCATAGTGATACTGCCTCGGAAATCCAAGGAGGGATCGCTATGAGTCGGGTCCAACTCAACAGCATATAACAACAACAACAACCAATGTGCAACATCATGATAAATGAACAATTTGGCCTTGGAAGGAAAGTACATCCAGAATGCATCTTGGATGCAAGGATGGTGAGACTTCATCTCATGCACTTTGAACAAATTATTGGGAAGGAACAATTCCTCAAGAAAAAGATCATTCTTGGTAAAGCAGAGGGTCAGCAAAAAAGAGGAAGACACACAAGATGGATTGACACAGTGGCTGCAAAAATGGACAAATGTAGCAATGATGGTGAAGACGGTGCAGGATCAGACAGTGTTTCATTCTGTTTTCATAAAGTTGCTATGGGTCATAACCTATTTAATGGCACATAACAACAACAGTTAGTCCAAACATGTGATAGACCATGAGGACCTCAGCCTTCATGACCTGAGACCACAAGAATGAGATGGTGCCTGGCTACCAATACCAACCACTCAGAAAGGGATCAAATTGGAGATCCTAGAAAAAGTGGGAGGAAAAAAATGTGGAACAAAATTCAAAAACACAAAAATGACCAGAATTATTGGTTGAATAGAAACTGATGGGACCCCTAAGACTAACATCCTGGGTTATCCTTTGGGCCTGGAAATGAACTCATTTATTTAGATTAACTCTCAGCCCAACAGTAGAAAGACCTACAAGCAGAACATCTACCCCAGGGAGATGCACCCACTTACCCCAGGGAGATACACCCCCTAGATCAATCAACCATGAGATGTCAGAAGGGCAGCATTGACATAGAGGGAAAGCTGGACAGACAGGAATGCATAGATAAGAGAGCACACGGAAGGGGTAGTCACAGGGAGGAGACAGAAGGAGAGCTTTTCATGGTTGGGGCTTGTATTCTGGGCCATGAAACCAAATGTGTGTGAAATGTTGAGATTAAAATGGATCTGCTTTGTAAATTTGCACCCAGACCACAATAAAAAATTTAAAAAGAATAAATGAAGAGACTTGTAAATATTTCTTCAGTCTGAATAAACTGCTTTTTGATCATATACAAATATCTGTGAAAAACATCTACTTCAAATTTACAATGTCACTCATTTTATCAAAGAACAGGACAAAACTTTTCAATGAACATAAAGAAGTTATTATAAAGAATCAAAAAATACAAAAATCTGAGAAGTAGGTTTTTGGCAATAAATATTAATGATTTTAATAATGCTCCCATTTCAACATTGTTAAGTAAGATAAACGGAGATGACGTAGTTATTTTAGAAAAAAAGAAATTTTCAGTTATGCGTGTCATTCTAAGTGCATTCTATAAGAATCAATTTTAAAAATATCAGTATGTCTCTCCTCCCTAGTGTTTCTGGGAAGTGCAAACAGTTAAAAGCACAGCTGCTAACCAAAAGTTTAGAGATTCAAATCCACCCAGAGATGCCTTGGAAGAAAACTCTGATGATCTATTTATGACAAATCAGCCATTGAAAACCCTATGGAGTACTGTTCTGTTCTGACAGCCATAAGGTCACCATGAATCTGAATCAACACAAGGGCAACTTCTGTGGTTTTTCCTTTCCTCTTCCTGCCCAAGCCTTCTTACATACAATCACAAACCTTAACTTAAAAAATTGCCTTCAGCATATACGGAATCTACAGCATATCAGTTGATTTTCTACTTCTAATTTATACACGCTATTGTAATTATAATTGGGAGCTCTAGTGGCATAGTACCTAAGGCATTTGACTACTCACTAGAAGACTAGTGGTTCAAACCCAACAGCCACTCCTTGACCAGAAGACTGGGCAATCTACTTCCATGGAGATACTGCCCTGGAAACCCAAGGAGGAGTCACTATGAGTCGAAATCCATTCAACAGCAATGAGTATTTAAATTGTGTTATAGAAGAAGGATTAATTAATAAAATAAATATGCACATAAAATAAATATTAAGTATTACTGAAGACCATCATTCATTATGAAGGGCATAAGAGGCTGTGCTGCTTTCACAGATTCTCAATCCCAAAACTTCAAAGTATGTCATGTGTCTAATTTCTAAGTACCACACCACTAGCTCTTCTGCTGTACAGCAATTCAGCTGGAATGAGAGTGTATTGCAAAAAAAATCCTGTGCATATGAATGTCGGAGTCATCCTATTCCAAGCTCAAAATTACTTCTGCCAAACTCTGGTTAACAAGGAATAGAATAGCCATTGTGTTAATGGGAATGAGATTAATATATATTTCTCCCGAGTATGGGTTGGAACTGAGGACCATCTCACAGAAACTATGTGATTCAGATTCCAGAAATGTCCATGGATACCTATATGACTCATAGTATTCCTCAAATATAACGAAAATCAATGCTACTTACAGAGTTGGGTAATAAGATCATTTTTATATTGACGACCATTTGTATAACTTAACTCCTATGTCAAGTAACCTGTAGCAAACCTTTTCTTTAGATTATTATTATGCTTCATCTTACAATATATGAAAGTTAATCTAGAAAGAGAAGAAATTGAACAAATATCTTATACACATTTACTCAGCTATGCATTGTTCTAGAAGCTATTATTGTTGTCGTTGCTAAATGCCAATGAGTAATCTCTGACTCATAGAGACCCTATGCACAGCAGAATGAAACACTGCCCAGTCCTGTGCCAGCCTCACAATCCTTGCTATGCCATTGTTGCATCCATTGTCTCAATCCATGTTATTGAGGGCCTTCCCCTTCTTAGTTGACCCTCCATTTTACAAGGCATGATATCCTTCTCTACAGAATAGTCCCTTCTGACAACATGATCAAAGTAGGTGAGATGAAGTCTGAGCATTCTCGCTTCCAAGGAGCATTTCGGCTGCATTTCTTCCAGGACATATTTGTTAGCCCTTTTAGCAAACTACGGTACTCTTAGCATTCTTTTCCAACACCACACAACTCAAAAGAATCAACTCTTCTCCAGGCATAATTACCAGTTATTGTGTTTCTATTGTGTTAGGTATTTTGTATTTATTATTTCTAAAGTTCAACCAAATCTACAAAGAAGTTATGAATTTTCACATTTTATAGATGAAAACTGTGTGTAAATTGTCCATATTCATGGAGTATAAATGCTGAGACTGGAATTTGAATTCAGATTTGAATTTGTCTCATCCTGAGCCTAGATTCTTTAATTTTCAGACTGACAATTTTAAAGAAATTTATTAGAAAACTGGGTAGTTTGAAAAACCACAAATATATTACAGCTAAACTGACCTAAGGGAGCTCTGGTAGCACAGTGCCTAAGCACTTGACTGCTAACCAGAAGGCTGGTGGTTCAAACCTACCAGCCACTCCTCAGAAGGAAGATGGGGTAATCTAATTCAGTAGTGATACTGCCTCAGAAACCCAAGGAGGGATCACGATGAGTTGGGTCTGACTCCACAGCAGGTAACAACAACAATATACCTGAACCACAAGGAGCTCTGGTGGCATAGTGGTTTAAACATTGAACTTGTCAGTCAAATTAAGATTTGCGCATAATTGCCAATCTATGCATCCTCACTAAGATTAGGGAAGAAAAGCAAAAGCTAATGGCAAATTTGCAAGTTAAATGAATTTATAATTTACCAGTATACATCTGTAAAAAAGGTATCATTAGTTCTGTATCTGAGCACTGTAGGCCTCCCAGAAAATCATACTGAATAAACCTGTGGTTAATATATATATATTATATATATATATAATACAGCTTTACAATTTTTTCTGGCCCTGAACAGTTACCACAGTATTTCATATCAGCCTAAGGCACTTGACTGCTAACCAGAAGGCTGGCGGTTCAAACCCACCAGCCACTTGGAGGAAGGAAGGTTGGGCAATCTACTTCCATAGTGATACTGCCTCAGAAATCCAAGGAGGAGTTGCTATGAGTTGGGTCCGACTCGATGGTACATAATAACAGCAACAACAAACTGACCTAATGTGCATCTGGATTAATCCAAAGCCAGAGTATATGGCTTTCATTAACATTTGGAAACTATAAAATATCTATCAAGCTTCCTCACCTTATTTGTTTATCATAACACTGTTTTAATTAAATTGAAATCTTCAACTAAGACCCCCTTAATTGATCAAAATGAAAAAAAACAAAGAAACAAACCTATTTCTGTCATGTAAATTCCAACACAGAGTAACCACATGTGTGACAGAGCAGAATTGCTCCACAGACTTTTCTTATGTATAGTATTTACTGAAACAGATCACTAAACCTTTCTTCCACAGAGTAGCTGGGTGGATTTGAACTGCCAATCCTTAGATTACCAGCTGACAACAAACTTCTTGCATCACCATAGTTTTTTTTTTTTTTTTCCCCTGCCATATTCCCATTTTTCCTGGTGCAGTCTAGCTCCCCTCACCCTATAGTATGTTGGTACACTATGCTCATCAGGAACCTAAAGTGTAAGAGTGGGTAGAAGAGACTTCCTTATTCTGGACTTTTTGGTTATAAAATGTCACCCGGTAGATACTCACCAAGAGATCCATAAAGGTTTTTGTAACTTGCTAAATATTGCAAATGTTACCATTTATTTTATTTAAGAATGTACTTTCTTAGCATTAAAATTCTAATTTTGATCTAGCATGTTCACTTTTATGAAGAAGTGATCCATAGTTACACATCTCATAGCTTTAGGATATTTGCAAGTGATATCTCTGGAAAAGAAAAGCAAACCACAAGTATCATATATTTAATTAAGGAAGTGTATAAAGGAATCAAACCAACTTTAAGATACTTTCTTTTCTCTCCCTCTGAGCACATAAACCCTTGGAATTCTCATCTTCAGTAGTGGTCCAGGAATAAGGATCTTGATGAAGAAAAAGCAGTTTGAATACTGTACTGAAGAACTTAATTTGAGACAATAAAGGATGAGCATTGGGAACCTTTGGGACTGAGAATGGTCATTATAAAGAAGCAGCCCACTGAAAGGTGTCAGAAGACAGTACTTCAAAATGAAACTCACTCACTGCTGTCAAGTAGATTTGACTTATAGTGAGCCCTCCTTGGGTTTCTGTGGTGGTATCTCTACAGATATAGATTGTCCAACCTTCCTTCCCAGGAGAGGCTGGTGGGTCTGAACCATCAACCTTCTGGTTAGCAGTCAAATGCCTTAGACACTATGCCACCAGAGCTCTCTCAAAATGAAAGTGCATATAAATACTCTAAGAATTTTGTTAAATTTGGTTTCACTTTTGTTAATACTGGGGTAAGGCCTAAGACTCCAAGCAATCTTGTGAGTGTTCAGTATTAGTACTCAGACCACACTTAGAATATCAAAGTTAAGGGGTATTTGGTTATTTGAAAGTGTCACTGATACTTCGTGGCTATAGTAAAGGACTAGATCAGGGAAGAATACTGTGCCAAGTGAAACAAGTACAAGAATTGGAGTTATGGAGTAAATGTGTATGGTCCCTTATGCTAGGAAGTCATGGAGAGAACCCTAAAATCTTACTCCTGTGTTCTGGCCCTGTTCTGTTTCTGACTTGCTGTACACCTTGGGTAAATATCCTCCAAGCCTAATATTTAGAACTCAGTCAATCAACTCTGCTCTCATACAAGAACAGTTTAGAATTTCATAATTTCTGCAATTGTTTATTAATTTACCTAGGAATAGTGTCAGGTTGTCAGATTGTTGACTCTATGTCTCCCTCTACTTCTCTAATCACTTTTTCTACCACTTTGGGGAGTCTCAAAAACATGGAACAGGAGCCCTTCACTCAAAAGTCTAGGAAGAGCTTTAAGTGACAGAAAGGCCAGACATTAGGCTTTCTGAGCAGATATAGTTTATAAAATTCAATATTCTTTTTCAGGTCCTTTAATGTGTTCCATCTCTCGGGAAGGCATGTGTTGCTCATGCTTCTCCATTCTTATTTCTAGCATTTCTTAGCTCTCCATTGCATGCACTGAACTTTAAAGGGACTGGTGATCCCTTTTCTTCTCCACTATGTACCTCTTCTCTTTCCTTACTTTATAAGCAGCCTAGTGGTAGGTGAGACATTTGACATACTCTCCATCAACGACATCAAGTTATGGGGCAAGACAGACACAGGAACATTCACTGATAATGCTGAGCACTTGTCTCCTCTTGTTGGCAATTACCATCTAGTTGTAATTTGTTTCTTTGATTGATCCTTTTTCAAAGAGACTTCCAAAGACTACTCTGCTTCTTGGTCCCTCAATGTCCCTCAATAGTGTGTGCTTACATTCAAGTCTCATTATATTTCATACCAAAGCAAATAGTTGCTTTAAAACATAATCCTGTATAGTATACCAATTATAGAATGGCTCACTCTAGTAATTTGTTTATATAGGAAATAAGGTGAACTGACAAGACAGTTCAAATACCTAAATTCTCCATCCATCTTCTCCACAAACCCAATCACCCTTTCACATACAGTCAAAATATGTTAGTTATGTGGAGCATGCCAGGAAACAAAAGAGCAAGGAAGGTGGTCTCTGTCCTCAAGATATTGAGTCTCTTAAGATGAAACATATTGTATTTTTGTTCATTCAAACATTCATTGATTTACCAATACCTTAAGTAGCAACAGTTATATTCTTGGCACTGTGCTAAGTGCAGGGAGTAAACTATGAACAAGGCAGACATGGTTTCAGCATTGCAAAATGCATGTGAAGTGGAGGAGATAGAAAAGAATGACATAGCATATGACACAACAGCTAAGGACAAATTAGAAGACTGAGAAAGACATTGAAGCAGCAATTCAGTGAAGTGGAACCTGAGTCTTGCTAGACTCAACAGAGGAGCATGGAAGCAATAAAATTTGAATGGTAGAAGGAATTCAAATACATAGGGCATTCTGAGAGGCCAAGTTGTTCCTAAGGGCAAGAGAAACTTGAGGTATTTCCTAGCAGAAGAAACCAGGTTGACTGAAATAAGTTTATGTTGACCTTTTCTTCCTAAACTAAGGGAAATCTACATTTGGGAGTACTTGATGGGTTACTAAAGTTTGATCCTTTCAGAATCCCAGGTATTATCATAAAATATCTTTCCAGTATAATAATTTTACTAAATGGTAGATTAAGATGGTATGTTTGTATGAGTGTATGTGCGTGCTTATGTGTGTGGCATGCATATGTATGTGTGTGGCATGCATATGTGTGTGTGTGTGTGTGTGTGTATTTATAGAATATAATGAAGAATTTACTTGAAAGCTTAAGGTAAAATAGAGACTTCAAAAACATGTCATGCTTGCATCAGATAATTCTGGCCTCTACCATCATACCATCAACAAGATGACAACTACATACACCACATTCTCTCTTCTCTATGCTATGTATGGGGAGGTTAAAGAAACCCTCAAATACAGAACAGGGACCCTTCACTCAAACCACTCAAACATCTCTGAAGAGCTTTAAGAGATAATGAGATATGCATGAGGAACTTTGGTTTGTGTAATTATATGAAAGATTTACATGTCAGTCTAAAGAGTTAGGTTTCATTGATGATACTGGAGGAGGAAAGATGTGACTGAGTATTTGTGAGCTGAGCAGGAATTCATGAAAGAAAGTAATGGCTACATTTTGGAGTCCAGTTGGTTGTAGATGCAAGAAGTAGACAGAACATGAATCTTATCTGAAGTTCAAGGGTGACTCAATCCAACAGCATAACACAGGCCACATGGGATGGGTAAGGGCAATATATATGCATGATACTAATAAGGTGTCCCTGGAGAAGGTGAGAGTTACCAGGTAGCATACTTTGAGTACTGCACAGTGGGAAGGGATTAGAAAAGAATGGCAGAGGCCTAGGATCAGTGAGAAGGTGTCAGAGCTCAGGCTGTATTCTCCCTTGGGTCATGCATTCTGTGTTGGTGTCAGTCTTTGATGAAGAGAACATGGAAATCATCAACAGTCTTGCTTTTCTCTTGTTGCCAGGTGTCAGGGCTTGGTGAGCTGGGAGAAGCGGTCACCTGGATCAGGCCCACTTTTAAAGTGCTGATCATTGCTTGGAGGCAGAAACGGAGAGCTGCTGACTAGGGATTAACCTGCATTTCGAGAAAGAATTTCAGTCTTTTCACTGCATTATTTTGGCAAATTCCAGGTTAGGTTGCTGCTTGAAAGGATTTCACTAGTTTAAACCTTCAAGTAGATGTTAAATTACTACTAGGGTGATGCAGTATCGTTGAGGTCACCCTAAGAAGCTTGCTAACTCCTCTGCCTTGCTCTACACCACACTCATCCTGGGATTGGACATGGCTCTTTGTGGGCAGGAACAACTCTCAAGGCCAATTTTAGATCCCTGAACACAAGGCATCTGGTGAAGCTCAAGATCATCTCTGTCCAATAGATACATAACGTGAGACACAGCCAACAAATATGCAAGTTTAAATTTACTAGTAGTCACAGTATAAATGTAAAAAGAAACAGATATAATTAATTTATTAATATATCTTATTTAATTCAATATATCCAAAACACAATTTCAGCATATAATCTACATAAAATTATTAATAAAATATTTTGTGTTCTTCTTGTTTTTACTAAGTCGTTTTGTATTAAGTTTTATACATATAATGCATCTCAGTTTGGACTAGTCATACTTCAGTGTGTAACAGCAACATAAGGATAATGGCTAACTTATTAAACAACATACCAAAAAACCAAACTCACTGCCCTTGAGTGGGATCTAACTCATAGCGACACCTCCTTGGGTTTCCGGGGCAGTATCACTATGGAAGTAGATTGCCCAGTCTTCCTTCTGAGGAATGGCTGGTGGGTTTGAACTGCCAGCCTTCTGGTTAGCAGTCAAATGCCTTAGGCATTATACCATCAGACCTCCTGCACACTGTCACTAAAATAATTAAATAAGTAAATAAAACTCACTGCCATTGAGTTGGACCTGACTCATAGTAACTCCTCCTTTGGTTTCCGAGGCAGTATGACTACAGGAGTATAGATTGCCCAATCTTCCTTCTGAGAAGTGGCTGGTGGGTTTGAACCACCAGCCTTCTGGTTTGCAGTCAAGTTGCCTTAGGCACTATGCTACCAGAGCTCCTACACTGTCACTTTGTTGTTGTTGTTGTTGTTATGTGCCATCGAGTCAAACCCGACTCATAGCGACCCCTCCTTGGGTTAGGCTCCTTTAATTCTTCCTTCAGAGCTCTCTTACATTATTTTTCCTCTCTGTTCTGGCCACCACCACTCTACTCAGCCCCTGATTGCCTCACTCATAAACCATTACAATAATCTCCTAATAGGTATGGTAGCTTTTTGTGTCCCCTTCCAACCCTTCCTGTAAATCCTGAATTTAGCATAACCCCGACTAAACTAATTCCCCTGCTCAAAACAATAATTCTCCCTTTTAATGAATAAAATATAACTCAAGGCTCTCTATAATCCAATATTAAAATTATCTCCATAAATATTCTTCCAAATGCTCTCTCCCTCAAATTTTGTATTCCTTTTCAAATTTAATTTAAATTTCTAATTATTTTCTCCTAGTAGCGTAGTGCCTAAGGCACTTGACTGCTAACCAGAAGGCTGGCAGTTCAAACCCACCAGCCACTCCTTGGAGGAAGGTTGGGTAATCTACTTCCATAGTGATACTGCTTCGGAAACCCAAGGAGGGGTCACTATGAGTCGGGTCCGACTCGACGGCCCATAACAACAACAGTATAACATATAAGTTCATTTTTTTTTTTAAATTTATTTTGATCTTTTATCTTGAAACTTTCATAAACTAATGTATTATTCTACAATTTTGTTTGGAGATTACATTGAACTTTCTAAGTATGTGACCATGTCATATGAAAATAAAAATCAGGTTGCTTCTTCTTTTTTAATCAGATTGGCTTTTATTTCTTTTTCTTGCCTTATTGTACCAGATAGAATTTCTAGTACAGAGTGTAGCAGAAGTGATGAGAGCAGTAATTTTAGTCTTATTCATGATTTTAGAGGAAACACATTCAGTTTTTCACCAGTAAATATGGTTAGCTGTGGATTTTTTCATTGATGTGCTTTATCAAGTTAAGGAAATTACCTACTGCTCCTACTTAACATTTTGTCAGTAGTGAATTTGTATTTCTGTGAAATCCCTTATCTGTTTCCATTGATATGGTCATATGTTTTTAAATTTGTTAATATGATGACTTACGCTGATTGATCTTTTTAATGTTAAGCTAGACCTACAAACTCTTCTGTACCCTTAAGTTTGACAATATGCAAGATACTCAGTCAACATCCTACAAAACTCTGTCTACCTGGTTTGGCCCTATCAATGATCTGAGGGATTTTATCTAGTCACTATCTGGAAACTATTTTATCTCTTTAATTCAATACATTTATCAATATATTATAAATCCATATATTCAATTTACTAATTTTTTGTTAAGAATTTTTATACATATTTCTGAAAGACATTTGTGTATAGTGTTATTTTCTAGTAATATCACTGTGTTGTTTAAATAATAATGCTGGCCTCATAAAATGAGATGGGTAATATTTTTATGGAAGTAGATTGCCTCATCTTTCTCCTGCAGAGCAACTTAAGGATTTGAACCTCTGAACTTCTGGTTAGCAGCCAAATGCTTTAGCCAGAGATCATTTTCAATTTTTCAGAAGATTATATGTAGAATTGGTAATATTTATTTCTTTAATATTTGGTAGAATTAATTCATCAGTGAAATCATGTGGTCCTGGAGTTTTCAGTGATGGAAAATTTGTAACTAAAATTCAATTTCTTATATATATATAGCTATTTAGTTTATCTAGTATTTTTGAGTGAGCTTTGTTAGTTTCTATCTTCATAGGAATTTGTTCATTTCATCTGCATTGTTGAATTTATTGTCGTAAAGATGTTCATATCACTCACTTATTACCCTTTTAATATCTGTAGAACACACAGTGCTATCACCTCTTTCATTCCTTATATTTGTAATTGGTCTTTTTACCCCTTGTCATTCTGGTTAGAGATTTTTGATTTTATCAGACATCTCAAAGATCACATTTTTGGGGCTCATTGATTTTTCTCTATTGTTCTTCTTATAATACTTTCATTGGCTTCTGCTCTGATCATTAGTTTTCTATTTTCTCCTTCCTTGAGTTTAATTTGTTCTGTCTTACTAGTTTCTTGAGGTGATTGAGGTTATTGATTTGAAAATTTTCTCTTTTTTTGATATAGGCATTTAATGCTATAAATCCTCTTGGTTACTGCTTAAGTAAGTACCCCTCCCATAAGTTTTGATTATACTATACTTTCATTTTGATTTAGTTCAAAATACTTCCTATTTTTCTTTTTGATTGCTACTTCTTGGTTCTCATGGTATTTAGAAATGTTCTATTTAGTTTATAAATATTTTGAGATTTTTTTCTGAGATCTTTTAATTATTGATTTTTAATATAATTCCATTATGGAAACATTTACTCTTTCTTGTTATTCTCCAATCTACTGGCTTTGAAATAACATTGTGATTTGTAACCCTTGACTTTATAGCTTTCTTCTCTTCTCTAGCCAGGAAATTCCTACACATTCAAGGACCAAATCAGATACTATGTCCTCAGTAAAATCTTCCTAAATGCTGCTAGATGAAGTTTGTCACTTTCTCTTTCGTGCCATAGGCTCAACCAATATCACGTGGTGCTACGATTGTGAGTTTACTACTCTGTTTCCTCCACTAGTCTGAGGTCCTCAAATACATGTCTGAGTTCCTTTGCAGAGCCTGGCACACAGTGATTTCTTGAATAGATGAATGGATCAGTGACAAGGCCTTTTAGTTCTGAGTACTCATCAGCTCATCCCTCCAGTTACCAGAATGACTCAGCGTCTGAAAGCAAAAAAGAAGAGGTGAATATTAAGAAAGGGAAGGGCAGGCATAAATAAGTTTCTTTGTGTGAGAGAGAATCATGGACATGAAGCAGGCCCTCTCAGGTATGGCAGGATGCCTGTTTTATGTCTAGGTTTACTTTGTGCCTGGAGGAGCTAGGCTGGTGGTTATAGGCCAGGCCTGAGCCTTACCTATGCAGATGGTATCCAGGCCTGCCTGTGAGAGAGTGCAGCAGACACAAAGCAGAGCCATGCAGGTGCTCCCCACTCCAGCTGTGAGAAACCTCTGGGATGGACACAGGGAAATGAGGTCTGCCCCAGGCTTGGGCCTGTGTGTGCACAATAGTGTGAGTGCACGTGTGTGGGGGATGGAGATGGATGACTACTAAATGTGGATGCACCAGGAAAGAACATGCAGATTCCCTATTTTCATCCCTGGCTGTACTAAAATCACACGCTTTCTTAGTGATTTCATACAAAAATATCTCACCTTCTCTAAAATCAGTCTATCCATGACTAATGTTATCATAGAAATTTGCACTTCTACAACATTCTATAGCAGAAAATGAAGATTGCTCTATAATAGTATTTGCTTTCTTTTTTTTTTTTTAAGAAATTAACTTTATAAACAGATCTCAGAATGCTGATCTTCAATGCTGGATGTTAGATATTGGGAAGATATGTATTAGCCTTCCCAGGTCACCTTGTCCACCTTATCCATTAAAATGATTGAAATCAACATTTTGTATTTCTCAATATCATGTGTATTATTCTAAGGGTAGACAGCACTAATATACAAAGAAACAGAGGGAACATCTTCCTAACAACCTGGAATTAATCACTGAAATGAACACTCCAGACAGCCCATGAAGGTGCTCAAAGAAATGAATGAATTGACTGGGAAGAGTTAAACCTTTGTATGCTTCTCTCTCCAACTCTATCTTCCATTATTTCTACACAAATACCTTATGCTCTTAAAATACCAGACCTGTTTTCAATCTGGAAAATAGAAAACAAATTCTTCTTTACTCTTAATTCTTTGACCAATACGCAAGATATTCAGTCAACATTCTGCAAAATGTCTGTCTACCTGGTTTGGCCCCTTCAATGATCTAATGGATTTTATCCAGTCACTATCTGGAAACTATTTTATCTCTTTAATTCAACGAACAGTTGAGAATATTTGAGCTCACACACTGGCATGAGAACTTGATAGAGTTTATTCTAGGTACTTAGGGACAACAGAGGATGAAGGACTCACTGTATGTACCAGTGTTTTGGTTACCTAGTGCCTCTCCAACAGGAATATACCACAAATAGGACGACTTTAACAAACGGATTTATTCTTACAATTTTTGGAGGCTAGAAGGCTGAGTAACAAATACCAGGGCCTGCAGGCTGTGTGAAAGCCCCTCAACTTTGGCTTCAGCTCTGCCTCTTGCTCCTGGACCACTGAAGCTAGAGGCATCTCTTCACTCAGGCAGCTACTGGTTGCTGAGGCTAACAACCCTCAGATAAAATGGCACAGTCCCAATGTTACCAAACCACCCAGCAGGCCATGGATTCAAATCCATTGAAAGTCCCATGATTGGCAAAGCATGACAGGCTGCTGAACAACTCAGCTACATCCAATGTTCAAGCGTTCCATGTTATGTTATGTGCCGTTGAGTCGGGCCTGACTCATAGTGACCCCTCCTTAGGTTGCTGAGGCAGTATCACTACGGAAGTAGATTGCCCAACCTTCCTTCTGAGGAGTGGCTGGTGGGCTTGAACCACCAGCCTTCTGGTTAGCAGTCAAGTGCCTTAGACACTATGCTACCAGAGCTCCTCAAGTGTGCCATAGCTAAAGACAATTCCCAAAGCTGCTTCTTATGTATGGGAAGTAGACCACAACCCTAAAGCAGCTACTCAAGTGCTTGTCGTAGTTCCCTCCATGGAGTTGATTGTCAGTGTCATCATGAGGAATAACTACCTCCAGCTGCCCGGCCACTCAACCAGGCCCAGCAAGTTGATACACATCCTTAACCACCACAAATGGCCTCAGTCTCCAGTGTTTCTTCTCCAAGGAGCTAGTGAGAACCTTAAACCAATGTGGCTTCAGCTTCAGGTTTGTGGGAATCCTCTTGTTTGCAGTCCATACTGAGTCCCCACAGGGCTGCCTGGGGCTATCTGCTCCCTCTTCTGAGCTCAATCTTTGAAAAACTCAGATTCAATCTATTGATTCTGCAGAGTTGCAGTGTCCCTCCAATGATTTCTGAAAAGTAGTGGGTGCATTCATAAGAGTACTGGGAAACCAGATCTGTTGGATGCCACATTAAAAAATGAGTCCCAAGTTCTGGAAATCGTTCTAACCCAGGCCATAGGGAGCTGTCTTATACCTTCAGAAATGGTTGTTAATTTGCATTAAAACACGTCACTCTGGACATGGAATGCAAGAGGAGCAAAACTTTTTAAATTTGACTCTAGTAGACTAACTACTTGTTCGTGATTCATTCTAACTCTGGACTAGCAGCCTCCTCCTGCATCACCTATGCCTGAGGAGAGTCTTTTATTGCTTTCTGTTAGTTTCTTTTATTTCTTGATTGCTTCACCAAGAAAACTGGTTTGGCAGCTTTATCTGAAGATAAACACATATTCTATTATGTGCTATGGTTTTCCATATAGGAACAGAGATTACCAATAAACCAACTAGTAAAGAATTTTTAACAAAAGCAGCTCCTTAAAAAATATTTGTTTCATTTACTTATTTATTCATTAATCAAATACTCCTTGTGCTCCTACTCTGAGTTAGACATGGTGCTAGGTGCTGGGGCTGCAGACATGAACATATATGGTGTCTACCTTCAAGGATTTCAGACCCCATGGCAGTGACAGATATGTAAGCAAGTCTTTGTTGTTGTTGTCATGTGATGCAAGTAACTATACTTAATTGTTGAATGAGCTATGCTAGTAGCTTCTGGAGGGTATAGTGGGATTCTGGCAGAGTGGTCTGGGCTAGAGTTGGGAGTGGGAGAGTGGAAAGAAGACTGAAGAGTAGACATTGTCATCAAATAAAACTGAGTGTGTCTCATGGCTCTGCTCCTTACCAGCTGTGAAACATTAGGAAGATTATTTAGCCTCTCTGAGCCTTAGTTTTATTATCTGTGAAATCAAATATTTATAGTGGACTTTCTCAGAAAATTAAATGAGATTATATTTATAAAGTACTTAGCAAGATATCTGGTACCTGGTTAGTGTTCAGTCTATGTGAACTGTTCATTAATTTTATCATTATTAATTTTTCTATACAGAGGCTAGATCAACTTCTGATATATGAGAAGAAGATTTGTGCTAAAAACAAGATATGGAAAGGCAGACAGCAACTTCCTATCTAGATTACAGAGAAGAGCTATGTTCTGTTTATTAGGAGCTGTCAGCCCTACTCGATTTTCTATAAAACCCACTTCTTTTCCAGTTGCTGGCTGGGACATTCTACCCCAAATTATCAGTTTATGAGGTGTATGGCAGGAGCAGGGCTGGGAATGGTCCCGCCACCTTATCTGATTCTCTGTCTTGGCAATGCCCTTCTTCTCCAATTCCCTTTTCATTGAGCACTCAGAGTTTAATGTAGAGAAGAGTGCATTTCCTCTTGTCATTGGCATGACTATGTCTGTCTCTTGGAAACATGCCAGTTATAAATGGCTTTTACTTTTCTTCTCTTAATACTGTGCCTGTATGTGTACCTATCTAACTCTTGTTTAAATATTAAGGAATACATCCAGACAGTAAGCACATAGAAATGTAGACACAAGGCCAAGAAAGTGTGGCTGATATGAAATACAGTGATAACTATTCAGGGCCTGAAAAAATTGTAAAGCTGTAGTCAATATTGTTGTTGTTGTTGTTGTTATATGCCATCGAGTTGGACCTGACTCATAGCGACCCCTCCTTGGGTTTCTGAGGCAGTATCACTACGGAAGTAGATTGCCGCATCTTATATATATTTTTTTAACCCACAGGTTCATTTAATATGATTTTCTGGGAGGCCTGCAGTGCTCAGATACAGAACTAATGATAGTTTTTTTGTTGTTGTTATTTTGTGGTTTTAATGATGTGTGTTTGTAAATTATAAATTCATTTAACTTGCATTAGCTTTTGCTTTCCTTCCCTAATCATGGTGAGGATGCATAGATTGGCAATTATGCACAAATCTTAATTTGATTGACAAGTTCAGTGTTTAAACCAAATATTGTGTCAGATGTCCAATACAAATATTGCCACGTGACTGTACATACTCAAATCATTATAACAAATTTTTAGAATATTTTATAGTAAACAATATTTCAGTGTGTTAGCATTAGACACATTGAACTATAAGATCAGAACAACTTCCAAATTATGTTTTCAGATATTGGAGCATCAGTAGAACCTAATGTTACAAAAATCAAACTTTAAACCATTTCTACTTTTCTCAGATTAGGCATATAATATACCTGAAGTGTAATGCCTAAAGCACTTGACTGTTAACCAGAAAGCTGGCAGTTCAAACCCACCAGCCACTCCTCAGAAGGAAGGTTGGGCAATTCACTTCCATAGTGATACTGCCTTGGAAACCCAAGGAGGGGTCACGATAAGTCGGGTCCGACTCCATGGCACGTAACAACAACAACAATATACCTGAACCACAAGGAGCTCTCATAACATAGTGGATAAGGCGTTTGTCTGCTCACAAAAAGGTCAGCAGTTTAAACCCACCAGCCACTCCATGGAAGGAAGATAGGGCAATCTACTTCTGTAAAGATTTACAGTGTCAGTAACTGAATGGGGGTCACTCTGAGTTGAAATAGACTCAATGGCAGTGAGTTTGGTTTGGTTTATGCCTGAAGCACAGTATGTCTAAAGAGTAACCTGACATATGAGGAAAACAGATTCCTAAAGGAAAAATAAAAGGAGAAGAAGAAGAAGCATTAAAAAAAAAATGCTGCGTGTTACTGGTAATAATGCTAAAATCTTGAAGTTTTTCATCAGTTTATACCATACATCAAACACAGTCCTGAAAAACAAAAGACCCCAAGGTCTGTGGTCAGAGTTGATAGGAGGAAAAAAAAAAAAAAA
>NW_006921645.1:567314-569841 GCF_000298275.1 Orycteropus afer afer
GAGATAGGAGAAAAAAGCAGAAAAGACAGACTAAAAAGGAAGGAAAGAAGAGAGTAAGGAACCTCTGATAAGGTAATTAAGAAGAAAAAATATCCACTATGAGTAATGTCTACCACTCATCTGTCAGATGGCTTTCATGTTGCTGTGAGTCTGGAGCCTATGCCATCAGTATTTCCAATATCAGCAGGGTCATACATGGTGGAGAAATTTCAGTGGAGCTTCCAGACAAAGAAAGATGGGGAAGAAAAGGGTCATCCACTTCTCAATGAATTTGCTAGTAAAAGTTATATGAATGGCAGTGAAACACTGTCTGATATATTACTGGAAAACATTATGAAGAGCTGTGAAACATTGTCTGATACACTGCCAGAAGATGAACACTTCAGGTGGAAAGGCTCTCAAAATACAACTGGGGAAGAGCTGCTTCCTCAAAGAAGAGTCAACTTTAATGACATGGATGGAGTAAAACTTTCGGTACCTCCATTTGCTGACAGCGAAGGACTCAAAATGGGAAGAAACAGCTGCAAACATCAATTAATATTTGGAACATGGCATAAATGAAGTATAAATCTAGGAAAATGTGAAGCTGTCATAAATGAAATGGAACACATAAAGGGTGATATCCTAGATTAGTAAGCTGAAATGTACTAGTATTGGCCATTTCGAATTAGACAATCATATGATTTACTATGCCAGGAAAGACAAATTGAAGAGGAATGGAATTATATTCATCCTCATAAAGAATGTTTGAAGATTTATCTTGAAGAACAATACCGTTGGTGATAGAATAATGTCCATACACCTACAAGGAAGACTAGTTAATACTACTATTACTCAAATTTACATAACCAGCACTGAAGCCAATGATAAAGAAACTGAAGAATTTTACCAACTTCTGCAGTCTGAAATTGACAAAACATGCAGTCAAGACTGACTGGTGATTAGAATGCAAAACTTGGAAACAAAGAAGAGTCATTGGAAAATATGGCCTTAATGTTCGAAATGATGCTGGAGATCACATGATAGAATTTTTAAGACCAATGACTTATTTATTGTAAATACCTTTCTTCCACAACATAAATGGTCGCTATACATGTGGACCACACCAGATAGAATATACAGGAATCAGATCAACTACATATGGGGAAAGAGGCAATGGAGAAGCTCAATATCTTCAGCTAAAACAAGGCCAGGAGTTGACTCTAGAACATAACATCAACTGCTAATATTCAAGTTCACGTTAAAGCTGAAGACAATTGAAACAAGTCCATGAGAGCCAAAATATGACCTTGATTATGTCACATAGTAAATTAGAGACCATTTAAAGAATAGATTTGACTCATTGAACACCAATGACCAAGCACCAGGCATGTTGTGGGATGACATCAAGAACATTATACACGAATAAAGCAAAAGGTCATTAAAAAGACAGGAAAGAAAGGAAAGACCAAAATGGACATCAGAAGAGACTCTGAAGACCCCAAGGTCTGTGGTCAGAGTTGATAGGAGGAAAAAAAAAAAAAAAAGCTTCAAATAATTATTTAGAAGCACCATATTTACTCAAAGAGCAAACTAGTTACATATCATTCTTCTTAATTTAGTTAAATTCTGAAGCTTCTATCAGAAGACATTTGATGTCATGATGTGAGCTGCAAAAGGGGGTAAAGAAAGAATATAAAGGCAACAGAATGTTATTTATTCATTTATTTATTTTCCCAAGTGGAATCTAATTCAGACTAAACTTTTCCTAGTCACTGGGAATCATTGAGGTTTAACACTCATTGAGCAGATATAAGACAAATACACATTGTCTTGTAAACTAACTTGTTATGTTGCTCCTGTGCGATAAACTAGTATTAAATGGAGTATCAAATACAAGTGTGAAGTACTTCGCACTCAGAAATAACCTTGTAATGTTATTTGATATGATGTATCCAAAATATCTGGTGTAAGAGCAATAGATGAAAAAGAAATAAGAAAACATTTTGATGAATATAACTTAGCATTAACTGCAAAAAACACTATTAATAAATCTAGTAGGGAAATTAAAATGAAGTAGATTAAATTTACTGAATAATGATAAGAAAGATGTTCAGAAGGACAGTATATTGACTATATTAATTAACTTTGGATGTGTCAATGGAAGTGTCAATGGTAAACATTTTAGAGTAGCCATGATTAGAAAGAAAAGCAGTAATTTTCAACAACTAGAGAGAGAAATTTAAAAAAAATCAAATAAAAGCAGGACAGGGGAAAAAGAGAAGACAAAAAAACATGTCAAACAGAAAACATGATATTGATGAAAAATAACATAATAGAAATTTAAATATTTAGAACTGAATTATAATGAAAATATTATAAATATAATTTTACTATAAATATCTCAACATACATATGTATTTATGCATATATAAGTCCATTTTAATTATACATATATGATTATTTGTATTGGGCATATGGTGTCTAAGTAGTTCTCAAAGGGACTCTTAAAAATTCTTATATTTTTATAATAGTAAAAAATAAAGAT
>NW_006921645.1:569941-574157 GCF_000298275.1 Orycteropus afer afer
ACAAAAATCAAGGCTTCAGGAATTGACAGAATACCCATTCAGAATGTTCAACACACAGATGCTGCACTGGAGGCACTCACTTGTCTATGCCAAAAATTTGGAAGACAGCTATCTGGTAAACTGACTGGAAGAGATCCATATTTGTACCCATTCCAAAGAAAGGTGATCCCACAGAATGTAAGAATTATTGAATAGCATCATTAGTATCACATACCAATAAAATTTTGGTGAACATAATTCAAAAATTTTTGCAGCAATATATTGACAGGGAACTTCCAGAAATGCAAGCTGGATTCAGAAGAGGGTGTGGAAAAAGGGATATCATTACTAATGGCAGATAAATTGTAGCTGAAAGTAAAGAATACAAGAAAGATGTTTGCTAGCATTTTATTGACTATGCAAAAGCATTCTACTGAGTGGATCATAACAAATAATGGATAACAATGAGAAGAAAGGGAATTCCAGAACATTTAATTGTGCTCGTGAAGAACCTCTACATGGACCAAGAGACTGTCATTCAAACAGAACAAGGTGATATTACGTGGTTTCAAATCAGGACAGGTGTGTGTCATGGTTGTATGCTTTCACCATACTTATTCAAACAGTATGCTTAACAAATAATCTGAGAAGCTGGACTATATGAAGAAAAGCATTCCATCAGGATTAGAGGAAGACTCATTAACAACCTATGATATGCAGATAACACAACCTTCCTTGCTGAAAGTAAAGATAACTTGAAGCAATTACTCGTGAAGATTAAATACTATACTCTTCAATATAGATTACACCTTAACATAAATTAAAATCATTACAACTGCACCAATAAGCAGCATCATGATAAACAGAGACAAGAATAAAGTTTTCAAAGATTTCATATAACTTGGATCCACAATCAACACCCATGAAAGCAGCAGTCAGGAAATCAGACATTGTATTGCACTGTGCAAATCCACTGCAACTTTAAAGTGTTAAAGAACAAAGATGTCTCTTTGAAGACAAAGGTGTACCTAACCCAAGCCATGGTATTTTCAGTTGCCTCATATGCTTGTGAAACCTGGGTAATAAATAAAGAAGACTGAAAAAGAGTTGACTCATGTTGTTGGCAAAGAAGAAAATACAAATTTATCCTGGGAAAAATACAGCAGAATGCTCCTTGGAAGTGAGAATGGCCAGACTTTGTCTCACCTACTTTGGTCATCCTGTCAGAAAGGGCAATTTCCTGAAGAAGGTTATCATGCATGGAAAAGTGGAGGGTCAGTGAAAAAAGGGAAGACCATGAATAAGATGGTTTGACACACTGACTACAATGATAGTTTCAAGTACAGCAAGGATTATGAGGATGGGGCATAACCCGGCAGTGTTTCATTCTATTGTGCATAGAGTTGCTGCAAGTTGGACTCTATGCCACCTAACAACAACTACATGAGGAGTGCAAATTGAGTCATAACTACAAATAGAGTAAACAACCATTGGATAAAAGAATACTCAGAACAATTTTGTTTCATTAATTTAGAAAATATAATACAATTTAAACTGATTCCTATCATAAATGTAAATTCATACTTATCACTAATTACGCTCAATGTGAATGGACTAAATTCACCAGTCAAGAGAAACAGAGTGGCAGATTGGATAAGAAAATAAGACCTATTGATATACTGCCTAAAAGAGACTCACCTGAGACACAAAGATAAAAACAAATTTAACATTAAGGGGTGGAAAAAAATATATATCAAACTAATGGCAACCAAAAAAAGAACAGGAGTGACAATACTAATTTCTGATAAAACAGACTTTAAGGTAAAAAAGAGCATAATGGACAAAGAATGGTGGTACTATATGATGCTAAAAGAGTCAATTGACCAAGAAGACATTACCATAGTAAATACCTATGCAACCAGTGAAAGAGCTCCAAAGTATGTAAAGCAAATATTGACTGAGTTGGAAAGAAAAATAGACTACTCTACCAGAGTAGTAGGAGACTTTAACACACTATTTTCAAGGAGGGACAGAACACTAAGAAAAAACTCAACAAAGATACAGAAGAACTCAGCAACACAATCAAACAACTTGACCTCATAGATATATACAGAACACTCCACCAAACAAAACCACAATACACATTCTTCTCTAGTGCACAGAGATCATTCTTCAGAATAGACCATATATTAGGACACAAGACAAGCCTCAATAAATTCAAAAACAATGAAATACTACAAAGCATGCTCTTGAATCACAATGCTGTAAAATTAGAAATCCACAATAGGAAGACCAAGGAAAATGATCAAATATGTAGAAACTGAATTATACACTGTTCAAAAACTACTGGGTAATAGAAAAAATAAACCATTAAATAAAAAAAATTTCTAGAAGCAAATGGGAATAAAGATACAGCTTAACAAAACCTTTGGGACACAGTGAAAGAAGTACTCAGAGATCAATTTATAGGAATAAGTGCACACATCAAAAAAGAGGAAAAAATAAAAATCAATGCTTTAACACAACAACTCCAACAATTAGAAAAAGTGCAACAACAACAAAACCTACAGTATCCAGAAGTAAGGAAATAAAGATTAGAGCAGAAATGACAAAGCAGAAAACAAAACAAAACAAAAAAACAATAGAGAAAATTAACAAGAGACTGGTTCTTCAAAAAGTTTGACAAAGTGACAAAACCACTGGCAAATTTAACAAAGGAAATGAAAGAGAAGATGAAAATAACACAAATAATAAATGAAAAGAAAGTGACATCACACCAAAGCTAAATGAAATAAAAAAGATAATAACAGAATATCATGAACAACTGGTAGCACAGTGCCTGAGGCACTTGACTGCTAACCAGAAAGCTGGTGGTTCAAACCCAACAGACACTCCTCAGAAGAAAGGTCAGACAATCTATTTCTGTACTCATACTGCCTCGGAAACCCAAGGAGGGGTTGCTATGAGTCAGGTCCAATTCGACAGCACATATAACAATATCAACATCATGAACAACTATACCCCAACAGATTCAAGAACCTAGAAGAGATGGACAAGTTTCTAGAAAAATAAACCAAAACACCTACCTAAACTAACCCACTCTGAGATAGAATATGGGAACAGACTCATAACTAAATAATAAATTGAGCAGATCATAAAACAAAACTCTCCACACACAAAAAAAAAAAAAGTCCCAGGAGGCTTCACTATAGAATTCTACCAAACTTTCTAGGAAAAGCTGACACCTATACTACTTAAACTATTCCTGAACATAGAAAATGATGGAATATTCCCAAATTCATTCCAAGAAGTAAAAATAACACTGATATCAAACCCAGGTAAAGACAGCACTACAAAGGAAAATTACAGACAAATATCCCTCATAAATATAGCAAAAATCTTAGCCAAAGAATCCCACAACATATCAAAAAAGTAATATATCATGACCAAGTTGGATTCATAACAGATATGCAGTAACATTTCAACATCAGAAAAACAATCAATGTAATCCACCACATAAACAAAGCAAAAGAGAACCATATGATTATATCAATCAATGCAGAAAAAGCATTTGATACAATTAACATCCATTCCTGTTCAAATCTCTAGCAAAATAGGGAAAGAAAGGAAAATCCTCAACATAATAAAGGGCATATATGCAAAATCAACAGCCAACATTATTGTTAATGGAGAAAGACTCAAAACATTCCCCATGCAAAAGGGGAATAAGACAAGGAAGCCCTCTATCACCACTTCTATTTAACATTGTATTGGAAGTCCTAGCCAGGGCAATAAGGCAAGAAAGAGAAAAAAGGCATCCAAATTGGCAAAGAAGAAGTAAAGCTATCTTTATTCACAGATGACATGATCCTGTACATAGAAAACCCAAGAGACTCAGTTAAAAAATTATGGGAACCAATAAAAAAGTTCAGCAAAGTGGCAGATACAAGGTCAACAAACAAAGACCAGTTGAATTTCTCTACATCAGCAAAGAAGCTTCTGAAAAAGAAATAAGGAAAACAATACCATTTACAGTAACAGCCAAAAAAGATAAAATTCTTAGGAATCAGTCTTACCAGGGATACAAAAGACCTATACAAAGAAAACTACAAAACACCACTACAAGAAAATACAAGGGGTCTACATAAATGGAAGACATGACTTGTTCATGGATAGAAAGATTGAGTATTGTGAAAATGTAAATACTACCCAAAGTAACCTACAGAATCAATGCAAT
>NW_006921645.1:574699-599657 GCF_000298275.1 Orycteropus afer afer
AGCCTAATCTATGCCATGGAAGCTCTGGTAGCATGGTGCCTAAGGCATTTGACTGCTAACCAGAAGGCTCATGGTTCAAACCCACCAGCCACTCTTTGGAAGGAAGATTGGGCAATCTACATCTGTACTATTATTGCCTCAGAAACCCAAAGAGCAGTCACTATGAGTCAGATCTGACTCAATGGCAGTGAGTTTTGTTTTTTAAAAAATCTATGGCATAAATAGATGATGAAGCATAACACAAAATGCATGGGCAGCAGAATAGAAGCTAGAAGACTGAGATCTTTTGAAAGTTAAATTATTATGCACATTGAAAAACTTCTCCATCAGGGTAAAAGAAGAACCTACAGATTGAGAAAAAAATATTTGGCTATGAGATGTAGGTGGTTTTGAACACCTAAAAGAGACCAGGAAGAGAGCCAACAGTGGTTTGGAAAAGCTAAAGGAGACCAGGAAGAGAGCCAGCGGTGGTTTGGAATAGCTAAGGGAGACCAGGAAGTGAGCAGAGCATTATGTAACAGCCAAGGGAGATGAACTTTTTTGTCATACAGTTTGTGTGTTGCTGTGAGGCTGGTGTTGCAAATGCCAGCAGGGTTACCCATGGTGGATAGGTTTCAGTGGAGCTTCCAGGCAAAGGCAGACTCTGAAGAAAGAAGAGGCCATCTACTTTTCAAAGAATTGACCAGTGAAAACCTTGTGAATAGCACTGAAACACTGTCTGACATATTACTGGAAAACTTTATGAATAGCCCTGAAACATTGTCTGATATAGTACAGGTACTTCAGGGCATTGTACTTCTGGTACAATAGTACCAGAAGATGAGTCCCTCAGGTTGGAGGGCACTCAAGATATGACTAGGAAAGAGCTGCCTCCTAGAGTAGAGGTGACATTAATTTTGTGGATAGAGTAAAGCTTTCAGGACCTCCATTTTCTGATGTTGTGTGACTTAAAATGAGAAGAAACAGCTACAAATATCCATTAATAATCAGAATATGGAATGTACAAAGTATGAATCTAAGAAAACTGCAAGTTGTTAAAAATAAACTGGAATGCATAAAGATCAATATCCTAGGCATTAGTGAACTGAAATGAACTGTTTTTGGTCATTTTGAATCAGATAACCACAAGATCTACTATGCTGGAACTGACAAATTGAAGAGGAATGGCATGTCACAAAGAAAGTTTCAAGATCTATCCTGAAGAACAATACTGTCAGTGATAGGATAATATCCATATGTCTAAAAATAAGACCAGTTAATACTACTATTATTCAAATTATGCACCAACCACCAAAGCCAAAGATGAAGAAATTGACAATTTTTACCAATTTTTGCAGTCTGAAATTGACCAAACATGCAATCAAGATGTGTTGATTAACACTGGTGATTGGAATGCAAAAGTTGGAACATAGAAGAATCACCAGTAATTGAAAAACATGGCCTTAATGATAGAAATAATGCTGGAGATCACATGATAGAATTTTGCAAGCCCAATGACTTATTCATTGCAAATACATTTTATCAACAACACAAATGGAGGCTATACATGTGGACTTTTCCAGATGGAATACACAGGAATCAGATTGGCTACATCTATCAGATCAACTACATCTGTGGAAAGAGGCAATAGAGAAGCTCAATATCTTCAGTCAAAACAAGGCTGGGAGCTGATTGTGGAACAGATCATCAACTATTCATATGCAAGTTCAAATTGAAGCTGAAGAAAATTAAAACAAGTCCATGAGAGCCAAAATATGACCTTGATTATATCCCTCCTGAATTTAGAGAACATCTAAATAACAGACTTGGTGCATTAAAAACAAGAGGAATTGTGGGATGACATCAAGAATCATCCATGAAGAAAGTAAAAGGTCAGTAAAAAGACAAGAAAGGAAGAAAAGACCGACATGGATGTCAAAAGAGACTCTGAAACTTGCTCTTGAATGGCAAGTAGCTAAACAAATGGAAGAAATGACAAGATAGAAGAGCTGAACAGAAGATTTCAAAGATCAGCTCGAGAAGACAAAGTCAATTATTATAAGGAAATGTGCAAAGACCTGGAATTAGAAAAGCAAAAGGGAATAACATGCTCCATATTTCTCAACCTCAAAGAATTGAAGAACAAATTCAAGGCATGAATTAAAATATTGAATAATTGTACCAACAGAATATGGAAAACACAAGAAACATCAAAAGAAGATGGAAGGAATACACAGAGTCACTGTACCAAAAAGAATTGATCAATATTCATCCATTTGAAAAAACCAGAAACCAAACTCACTGCCATTGAGTCAGATCCAACTCATAGTGACCCCTCCTTGGGTTTCCAAGACAGTATCACTACAGAAGTAGATTGCCTAATCCATTTCAGGAGGTAGTATATGATCAAGAACCAATGATACTGAATGAAGGAGTTGAAGCTGCACTTAAGGGATTGGTGAAAAACAAGACTCCAGGAATTGACAGAATACCCACTGAAACATTTCAACAAATGGATGCCCCACTGGAGGCACTCACTTGGCTATACCTTGCAGGCATATGGATATTATCCTATCACTGACAGTATTTTATTCAGTACAGATCTTGAAACAGTCTTTATAATGATGAATTCTACACTATTCCTCTTCAACAGAAGCCACAATAGAGGTAGTCACTTGGCTATGCCAAGAGATTTAGGAGACAGCTACTTGGCCAACTGACTGGAAGAGTACCCATTCCATGTACCCATTCCAAAGAAAAGTGATCCCACAGAATGTGGAAATTATCAAACAATATCATTAATATCACACACAAGTATAATCTTGTTGTTGTTGTTGTTGTTATGTGCTGTCGAGTCGACCCTGACTCATAGAGACCCCTTTTTAAAAATTGTTGCAGCACTATGTTGACAGAGAACTTCCAAAAATGCAAGCAGGATTTAGAAGAGGACATGGAACAAGGGATATCATTGCTAATCTCTGATGAATCTTGGCTCAAAGCAAAGAATACCGGAAAGATTGTGTTTTATTGACTATGCCAAAGCATTTGATTGTGTGGATCATAACAAATTATGGATAACATTGATAAAAATGGGAATTGCAGAATACTTCATTGTACTCATGAGGAACCTGTACATAGACAAGGAGGCCATCATCCAAACAGAACAAGGGGATACTGCATGGTTTAAAATCCGAACGGGAGTGTGTCAGAGTTGTATCTTTTCACTATACTTATTCAATCTGTATGCTGAGTGAATAATCCAAGATGCTGGGCTGGATGAAGAAGAATGTGGCATCATTCATATTACTTGGTTCTACAATCAACACCAGTGGAACCAGCAGTCAAGTCAAGACATCAGAAGATATATTGCATTGGAGAAATCTTTTGCAAAGGACTTCTTTCAAGTGCTGAGGAGCAAAGACGTCTCCTTGAAGACTAAGGCTCACCTAACCCAAGATATGGTATTTTCAATCACCTCATATGCATGTGAGAACTGGACAATTAATAAGGAAGACTAAAGAAGAGTTAATACTTTTAAGTTGTGGTGTTGGTGAATAATACTGAAAGTACCACGGACTGCTAAAGAACTAACAAATCTATCCTGGAAGAAGTGCAGCCAGAATGCTCCTTGGAAGTGAGAATGGCCAGACTTCATCTCACCTACTTTGGTCATGTTTTCAGAAGGCACTTTTCCCTAGAGAAAGATATCATGCTTTCTAAAGTGGAGAGTCAATGTAAAGGGGGAAGAGCCTCAACAAGCTGGAGTGACACATTGGCTGCAATGATGGGCTCAGGTATAGTTGGGATCATGAGTCTGGCACAGGACCAGACAGTATTTTGTTCTGCCGTGCATAGGTTTGCTAGAGTCAGAAATGACTTGATGACACCTAACAACAATAACATGACATATCTGACAAGGGACTTATCTTTAAAATGTATAGAATACTTCAACACTCAACACCAAAAAGACAAACAACCCAGTTCAAAAATGGGCAAGGGACAAGAGCAGACACTTCACTAAAGAAGATATACAGGAGCCCAACAAACATATGAGAAAATGCTCATGATCATTAGCCATTAGAGAGATGCAAATCAAAACAACAATGAGATATCATCTCACCCCAGCATTAATAGCAAAGTTCAACAAGACAGAAATATGCTGGTGAGGTCGTGAAGGTATTGGAACTCTCATACACTGCTTGTGGGATTGCAAAATGGTACAACCATTGTGGAAAGTGGTGTGGCATTTCCTTAAAAAATTGAAAATTGAAATATCATTTGATCTAGGAATTCCAACAGTAGGAATATATACCAGAGAGGTGAAAAACAGAACAAGAACAGACATATGCACTCCTATGTTCACCACAGCACAATTCACTGTACCAAAGAGATGGAAACAACCTAAATGCCCATCAACAGATGAATGGATAACCAAACTATGGTACATTCGCACAATGGAATACTATACAACGTTAAAGAATAATGAAGAATACATGAATCATCTTATAATGTGGATGAATTTGGAGGACATTATGCTGAGTGAAATAAGTCAATCACAGAAGGACAAATATTGTATGAGCCCATTATTGCAAACAATCAAGGAAAGATTTACACAGGGAAGGAAATTAACTTTGTTGGTTACCAGGGATGGGAGGGAAGGGACATTTTTGGACTAGTTGGGGGTCACTAGTTGGATTAGTTTGGATGAGGGGAAGGATGGTATGGAAAGAGTCTGTGACAAGCATGATGACATTGGGAAAGGAAGGACACTTAAACATGCACATAAGATATAGACAACAGAGGTAAATACTATTAAATGCACAATACTGCATTACCACCAACACCAAATACTAGGCTATAAATAAATCCATAGACAGGTGAGAAGATCAAGTGGGTGTAGGTGAACAGGAATATACCCTAGACCAAGGATAGATTTGCCTGAAGATAATCTTGCATATGCATTTGTGCTACAAAATTAGCCACTTGCATTACAGAAGCAACAGAAGGCAGAATTGGACTAACTTCTCAGAGACAACCGAATGCCTTGAGAGAGAGAATTTCTGGGCCTGCCAACTCAGGACCATAGTCTTGGGGGACATCATGCTCAATTGGCACAACACAGTACATAAAAATCTTGTTCCACAACCTACTTTTGTGAGTAGTGACTGTAGTCTTAAATGCTTTTGAGTAGCCATCTATGATGCAATTATTGGTCTCCTTCCATCTGGAGCAAAGAAGAATGAAGAAAATCAAAGGCATCTGGAAATAAGGAAAAGATGGACCATAAGGACCTCAGGACTTCATAATCCTGAGATCAGAAGAACTAGAAGGTGCCCACGTACCAATGCCAACAGCTTGGAAAGGGGTCAAAACTGGAGATACTGAATAAGTGGGAGGAAAAATGTGGAACAAAATTCAGAAACACAAAAATGATCAGAATTACTTGTGAGATAGATACTGGTGGACCCCTGGAGACTATGGCCCTGGGTTTCCCTTTGGGACTAGAAATGGACTCAGTTTCATGGATTGGCTCTCAGTCCAACAGTAGAAAGACCTACATGCAGAACACCTACCCCAGGGCAATGCACTCACCTAATTTAGGGAGATGCACCCTTTGGATCAATTAGTCATGAGACACCAGAGGGGCAACATTCACATAGAGGGAAAGCTGGACAGACAGGAATGTATAGTTAAGAAGAGCACATGGAGGGGGTAATCACAGGAAGTGGAGGGGAGGAAAGATTTGTATGGCTGAGGATGGTAATCAGGGCTGTTAAGTCAAATGTGCATGAACTGTTGAATGTAAATCAAATTTCACTTGTAAATTTGCACCCAAAGCACAATAAAATAAAATAAAATAGATTCAAAAATAAACCTTAAATGCATGCATAATAGTGAAAAATATTGTATTTGCAATGTGTTTGGTTTTTGGTTGGTAGCAAAAAATATGCAATCATCTCAATCAAGCCACCATGACAAAAAAGTTTATCATTTAACAAACTTTTAAAGGCAACTAATTCTTACCTTACTCAAAATTACTACCAGAATTTAGAAGGGAGAAAGAGAGATAAATATTCATCTTATTTCACTAGACTATTATAAATGTAATACTAAAACAGGGTAGGTAAGAAATGTATAACCAATCTCATTTATATGGACAAGACTCCCCTAAACAAAATACTAACAAAATATTTTCAAAACATTCAAAAAACAATGTTATATATTTTAATAATGCATCATAACCAAGTAGGATGTATTCCAGAAATGCAAGAATGATTTTTTTCACGTAAAAACTAAACTAGAATTAACATATATATTTAATAGTGATATTAAAATGCATTTGTTAAAATGTAGCACTCTGTTATGGGAATTTTCCATGGAGGTTAAAACTTTCTCCTTAGTAGGTAGCAAACTTCCCAGGAGGCATAGTCAGAGACATGGAAGTTTATTCAGAAGAGAGAAGCAAAACAATAGGGAGAGGAGGATTATAAAGACAAAGAAAGCAGGTTTACAAATGTTGCTAGGATCTGGTGGTAGTAGGATGGAATGAATCCAAGATGGACCGCTGACCCTGTTCCACTTCAAAGGGATATTTATATCTAAGTTTGAGGAATTGGGGATGGGGACTATGTGACTTGGAATGGAGGGCTTTGTGACTGGTTTCAGACTTGTTGGTGCCAGGTCCTGATCAGGAGGGAGCCTTGGACAGTGTCCTACAACCACTCTGATATGCTCAGATAAGATGATGCCGTTATCATGTTTTATGGCTTGAGACTATTCTACCAAACCAGACTCACTGCTGTCAAGTTGGGTGTGACTCATAGGGACCCCTCCTTGGGTTTCCGAGGAAGTATCACTATGGAAATAGATTGCCCAATCTTCCTTCTGAGGAGTGGCTGATGGGTTTGAACTGCCAGCCTTCTGGTTAGCAGTCAAATACCTTAGGTGCTATGCCACCAGAGCTCCCTGAGACTATTCTATGGATGGGTTTATACATTACAGGGAACGTGGTTAATACATGACAAGGGGCAGTAGAGAAATACATGATAAGGGGAGATAGGAGAAATGACTTGAAGTTCTTACAGGGTTGGCTAAACAAGATGGAGTCTGGAAACCATTTTGGGGAGTTGCACTTACCAGCCACACACAATCCATTCGTGATTTAAAATAAATAAATAAATATAGAAAAGCACTTGTCTAACTAGGAGTAGAGGGGAACTTAAGTTGATAAAAGAAATCTAAAACAAAAACCATATCTCAAGTAAATAGCATATTTACTGATGAAATTTTAGAAGTACTCTCATTAAAGTCAGTAACAAGACAAACTGAGCTTTCTCAGATTGTACTAGAGGGCCTAGGAGCTCTGGTAGTATAGTGCCTAAGGCATTTGACTGCTAACCAGAAGGCTGGTGGTCCAAACCCACCAGACACTCCTTAGAAGGTAGGTTGGGCAATCCTACTTCCGTAGTGATGCTGCCTCTGCAACCCAAGGAGGGGTCGCTATCAGTCGGGGCCGACTCAATGGCAAATAACAACATAACAACAACAACTAGAGGGCCTAGCTAGTGAAATAAGACAAGAAAATCAATTAGGTTTAAAGACTTATAGAGGCAAAATTGAAATATAATGATGGTATGTTTGTTTATCTAGAAAATACAAGTCTATAGACAAACTATTAAACCTAATGGAAGACTTCAGCAATATGCTGGATATATTCCATTTGCATTTCTAAATCCACTCTCCACTCTTCACTTTTTTGGTGGCTTGTGAGATTAACTTCCATGAACTTTATCAATTGGCACCTCTCTGGCTTCAGATGGGTTTAGTCAGTGACAGAGCAAAGGCTAGACTTGATCTATTAGAGGATACTGAAGGCCGGGTATTATTCCCCTCAACTCTGGTTTACCACTGGCTAGCTGATCTTCACCAATTTCTTAGCGCTTTTCGGGCAGATATTCTCCATAGAAACCTCTCTGCCTCTGAATTCCAGGCACTGCTCCCCACTCTAGCCTCTTTAAGCACAGAGGTGATAACAGCCCCTCCCATGACTATCCTTGGGCTAGTAATCTCTTACAGAGTTTGTATGTACTGCTACCATCTCTGTATATAATCCCTTCATTAAATTCTTCTCAAATATTCCTTGTTTGAGTGATCCATCTTTTCCTGCTGGAATTCTGATTTACACAAAAAGTTTAATGCAAACAAGATCACTAATTATAAATCAATATTCTTTCCATCCACCAGCAGTTAACCAATTCAAATATGATTTTAAAGAGCCCAGAAATTATTCTTATAAAAAATGCAAGATATTTACAAATAAATATTTAATTTTTAATTAAAGTTTATTAAAGAAAATGAGGAAAGATATATGAATATACAATATTTCCTTTCAGAAAATACAATCCTATAAAAATATCAATTCTCCTCCAAATTAATCTGTTGATAAGATGCAATGTATAAGAAAACTCCAACAAGATTTTTATGAAATGGAACCTATCAAACCAATTGTAAAATTCTTAAAGGATTACAAAATCTAAGAGCAAAAACTGCTTACAGAGGTCAAAACAAAAACTAAACTCACTGCCGTGGAGTAGATCCAACTCATAGCAACCTCTCCTTGGGTTTCTGAGTCAGTATCACTATGGAATTGTGATTGCCCAACCTTCCTTCTGAGAAAGAGGTGGAAGAATAACTACCAGATATTAAGATTTAGTTTAAAGCTATAGTAATAACAAAAGAGATTTATTTGTATAAAAAAAAAAAAATCACCAAATCCATTACCTTCAAGTTGAAAATGAACAAAATACAGAGCCCAGATTCAAACTTGAACATTAATAGACTTACCTTACAACAGAAATCACATTATATGTTCCTTGGGAAAGACAGTGTATTTTAAGAAAGATAATAGAACAATAAGCTATCTCTATAGGAACAACAATAATGACCTGGTTTAAATAATACAAATAATAAACTCAAATATATATATATACTGTAAATTGCTAACAAATACAGAAGACTATGTACACCATCCATGCATAGAAAATTATTTTTAAACAATACACAAAAAGGAACAATCCTAGAGTAAAAGATCATATTATTCTATTGCTATGCTACCTCTATATGTTATGAAAAGGGTATTGTATCTGTCTTATTCCTGATGAAGTTCTGTGTGACTTGCCCTAGGGGACACATGAGATATTATTCCTAGGCTCCTGACCAAAATCAGTACTTTTGATAAACCATTCCCACACACACATACACACAAACGACCTTCTGAGTTACTTAATTTTGAGAGCTCACTGATCAATTTTTTAATTATTTAATGGTAACATTTTGAAAGCATACAGAGAGACCGTTGTAGTAAAGCCCATACCTCTCATCCAGAAAGGGTGCCCTGTGAAGGTTGAAAGCAGAGAGGATGGACAAGCACATTCCAGACAGTGCTGGTACATGTCAGTCCTGCATTTTCATGCCACATCAGAGATGACACACCTACCATGGATTCTTCTTTAAATGAGACTCCAAGAAACCCACTTGAGGAAGATTAGATTAAGGCTAGATACCTGAATATCATTTTTTTCCTTCTTAATAAGTAATGGGCTGATAATCTCATAGAAGATTTAAACTTATTTTGGACCTATAGTTATAAGCATCAAGTTTTCATCAGTTACTCACTGTTTTCTCCCAAATAGTCTCTTTAAGATTTAAACTTCAAAACTTTCAATCACTAGGATTTGGAAATTAGATTGAATGCAAAGTATCAAGCCTCCTGATTATTTGATCCCCTCTTCCCACATGCACACCTGGTCTCTAAGTTCTGGAATGTTTTGAGTCCAGGAATCTCTCCATAACTCTCTCATACCTTCCTGGTTGTGGCGGTGTTCCACTGTAGTTGAACACCTGCTCATAAGGAAAAGGGTATGAATTGCATCTTACTCCCCTTGATCTAGGCAGAGCCAGGATATGTCCATATTTACTTGACCTAGAAAATTTCATGAAGGAGAGAAGGTGAGTGGACCTTAAAGGAAGCTAGCATCAAAGACTGCATTTCAGGATTTTTTGAAGGTATGTTTGACTTTCCTGTGCCTACCAACAGGAACTGTGAAACGTGGCTACCAGTTTGTTTTCATTCTTTGTTTGTCTGTGTCTAATGATGTCAAAATATCATGCCAGTTAAACATAAAGACATTAGCTGGTTCATTGGAGACATTCACTCAATGTGTGACAAAGGTTTTCAGCAAAGATAGAAAAACTGGGCACCAGGCTGCCCTCCCTGCTCCAAGGTTCCCCTTCAGCAGCCTCTAGAATGTTTGGTATTCTAAGCTACTTGATTTTAAGGTATAAGAGAGGAAATTCAATCTGAGACCAGGTGGGTGAGGAGTTTTTAGCTTCTCAAAGTTAGTTGTTTAATCTGGGTTATGTCTTACAATAAACACTAATTCAGGTGAAGAATGTACAATATTTTATGTAACTCAATGTACACGAATATATCTATTTTTGCTAGAGAGTTAGATGATGATAATTATTATGGTAATTATTAGATCACTTATCATAACAGGAATTTGCTCATTTATCTTCACTGTTACCTTCAAAGCACTAGACAAGCACTACCTTAGCCCTTCAAACACATTCAGCTTGGGCTGCTCACATCAGTCTACTACACACAAACTAAGCTTAGAAGCCAACAGGGGAAATGCCCCTTCCTGCAGCTATGTTTTGTAATAACAGCCTTTGGAGTTTGTGGTTCCCCTTTATCTGCAAGCCACCCCCCTTCCTGCATTTAGTTGACTGAATATCTGTTTAAGCCACTACCTGGTGTTGAAAGATGCTGGCTAAGGATGCAATCCACTTAACAAATCATCTTTCAGTGGACATTTTACAAGTAAAAGTGGCTTTCTGAGTGTGCTATGTTTCATTTGAATTCAGGATTATAGGGATCAATAGGAGAACAGAGTTACATGAACATGGAACATGCCACACAGAGTTTTCAGTGCATTAAAGTAATTCACCTGAAGTGTGAAGAAAATCTAATCTCTGTAGTGTTTTTTTTCTATGATTAGAGAGACCAAAAGCACTTTTAGGTACTTTTTAAAAGTAATGGAAAGAAGGAAAAATATCTAATTTCACATTGTACTTAAAATATTTCTATTTATTCCAGCCAATAATTTGCTCAATAATTTTATCTTTATAGACTTTTAGATTATGAAATAAGTAGGTATAGTTGGTAACTCTTCATTGTATATCTACTGCAGTTGAGTCTATTCCAACCCATATCAATCTTATAGGAGTGAATGGAACTGCCTTATAGAGTTTTGGAGGCTGTAATTCATTACAGCAGACTGCCACATCTTTCTCCTGTGGAGTGACTGCTAGGTTCAAACCGTTAGCCTTTCAGTTATCAGTTGAGTGCTTTAACCAATGTTCCACGAAGGATCATTTTATAAGGTGACAGTTTTCAGAAATCCAGTTTTACAGAATTATTTTCGCACAGATACACAAGCCATGTGGAATTTTTTTCTTAAACTGAGTGATAAATTCCAACAGGCAATTGTATTAGATTTATTTGTACAGCATACAATTATATGTTCGCCTATTTCAGATTGAAAAATAATTTTCTTCCTTTTTCTCTTCTTTATAAGGAAGCTCTGTTACCTCCAATGGGAAAATACTATTTCTAGAGCTTTGGGTGTTCTGGTGAATGTAACAGTCAGTGGCTGGATGTGGCACAGAACAACTGTAGGGTGAGATGCTTCACTCACGCCCATGATAGAGTGCTGACAGGAAGGTTTTTAAGTCAATCATGAACTTGGCAGTGACGAAATCTGTTAAACATCTTTTCTGCCTTATCAGGAAACATCAAGTGATTCCTACCAGCAGCTGTCCCTGCCTCCTAGATCATTCCTGCAATAACGCAGGGGGACTTTCAACATTAATACTTGCCTTTGAGTCAGCTTCTGAGCACCTTGGAAGAATGAGAAAAGGCCAGAGCTTGGTGTCAGGAGATGTGAGTGGCTGCTCAGGCAGTGACACAAGCTCACCATAATACTTTTGACAAACCACTTCACTTTTCTGAGTAAAACATTTCTGGTAAAGATGACATATTATGTTTATGCTTAGTATACTTTACCAGCTTCAAACACATATTAATAATGAATCAAAATCAAACTCACTGCCATCGAGTCAATTCCAACTCATAACAACCCTCATTGTTCTTCCAAAGCTGTAAATCTTTGCAGAAGCAGACTGCCTCATTCATCTTTCTTCCATGGAGCAGCTGGTGGGTTCAAACATCAGCCTCTGGGTTAGCAGCTAAATGCCTTAATCACTACACCACCATAGCTCCTTTACATTAATTATAGAATATATATATATATATATATATATATATATATATGAGAGAGAGAGAAAAACTCAAAAAGACAAAGATAGAAGATAGAGGGTAGAATGGAGACATCAACTTCTGAAAGAATTGGCCACTGAAAACCTTACAAATAGCAGTGAAATACTATCTGATATATTCCTGGAGAACTTTCTGAAGAGTCATGATACATTGATATAGTGCTGGAAGATGAACCCCTCAGGTTGGAAGGTACTCAGAATATGACTGAGGAAGAGCTGTCTCATCAAAGTAGAGTTCACCTTAAAGACTTGGATGGAGTAAAGCTTTTGAGACCTTCATTTGCTGATGATGCACAATTCAAAATGAGAAAAAACAGCTGAAAATATCCATTAATAGGTGAAAAGTTGAATGTATGAAGTATGAATCTATGAAAACTGGAAGTTGTCAAAAATGAAATGAAATAAACAAAGATTGATATCCTAGGCATTAGTGAGCTGAAAAGGATGGGTATAGGCCATTTTGAATCAGAAAATCATATGGTGTACTGTGCCAGGAATGACAAATTAAAGAGGAATGGCATCACATTCATCATCAAAAAGAACATTTCAAGATCTATCCTGAAGCACAACGCTGTCCATGATAGCATAATATCCATATGCTTACAAGAAAAAGCAGTTAATACTCCTATTTTTCAAACTTATATAGCAAGAACTAAAGCCAAAGATTAAGAAAATAAAGACTTTTACCAATTTCTGAAGTCTGAAATCGACAAAACATGCAATCAAGATGTATTGATTATTACTGATGATTCAATGTAAAAGTTAAAAACAAAGAAAAGTCATTGGTAGTTGGAAAATACAACAGTGGTGATAGAAATGACACTGGAGATTGCATGATAGAATTGTGAAAGACCAATCACTTATTCATCACAAATACCTTTTTTTCTACAACATAAATGGTGGCTATAATCATAGACCTCTCCAGATGGGATACACAAGAATCAGGTCAACTACTTCTGTGGAGAGTGGATGGAGAAGCTGAATATCTACAGCCAAAACAAGGCCAGGAGCTAACTGTAGAACAGACCATCCATCAATTGCTCATATGCAAGTTCAAGCTGAAGCTGAAGGAAATTAAAACAAGTCTGTGAGAGCCAAAATGTGACCTTTGTTACATCACACATGAAATTAGAGACCATCTGAAGAATAAATAGATTTGACTCATTGTACACCATTGACCAAAACCAGACGAGTTGTAGGATGACATCAAGAACATTACATGTGAAGAAAGCAAAAAGTCATTAAAAAGACAGGAAAGGAAAAAAAGACAAAAATGGATCTCAGAAGAGACTGATAAACTTGCTCTTGAATGGAGAGTAGCTAAAGCATATGGAAGAAATGACAAGATAAAAGAGCGGAACCGAAGATTACCAAGAGCAGCTTGAGAAACAAGGCCAAGTATTATAATGAAATATGCAAAGATCTGGAGTTAGAAAACCAAAAGAGAACAAGTTCAGCATTTCTCAAGCTGAAAAAATTGAAGAAGGAAAAAAAAAATCAAACATTGTGTTGCAATATTGAAAGATTCTAAGGGCAAAATATTGAATGATGCTGGAAGCATCAAAAGAAGATGAAAGGAATACACAGTGTCACTGTACAAAAAAAGAATTGGTTGATGTTAAACTATTCCAAGAAGTGGCATATAATCAAGAACCAATGGTGTTGAAGGAAGACTTTGAAGCTGTACTGAAGGAATTGGTGAAATGCAAAGTTCCAGGAATTGATGGGATTCCCATTGAGATGTTTCAACAAATGGATGGAGTGCTGGAGGAGCTTACTCATCTGTGCAAAGAAATTTGGAAGACAGCTACCTGGCCAGCTGACTGGAAGAAATCCATATTTTTGCCCATTCCCAAAAAAGGTTATCCAACAGGATGTGGAAATTATTGAACAATATCATTAATATCACACACAAGTAAAATTTTGCTGAAGATAATTCAAAAAATTTTTGTAGCAGTATATTGACAGGGAACTTCCAGCGATGCAAGCTGAATTCAGAACAAGATGTGGATCAAGGGATGTCATAGTTGATGTCAGATGGATTTAGCTGACAGCAAAGAACACCAAAAAGATGTTTACCTGTGTTTCATTGTGCAAAGGCATTTGACTATGTGGGTCATAAAACAAATTATGGATAACATTGCAAAGAAAGGAAATTCCAGAACACATGATTGTGCTCATGAGTAAGCTGTACATAGAACAAGAGGCTGTCATTCAAACAGAACAAGGGAATAGTGCATAGTTTAAAATCAGGACTGGTGCATGTTACGGTTGTATCATTTCACCATATTTATTCAATCTTTATGCTGAGCAAATAATCTGAGAATCTGGACTATATGAAAAAGAACACACCATTAGGCTTTGAGGAAGATTCATTAACAATCTGTGATATGCAGATGACACAACCTTGCTTGCTGAAAGTAAAGATGACTTGAAGCACTTACTGATGAAGATAAAAGACTGCAGCCTTCAGTGTGGATTACATCTTCACATACAGAAAACAAAAATCCTTACTACTTGATCAATGAGCATCATAATAAATGGAGAAAAGATTGAAGTTGTCAGAGATTTCATTTTACTTGGATTTACAAGCAATACCCATGAAAGTAATAGTGAAGAAAAGAGATATCATACTGCACTGGGTGAACCTGCTGCAAAAGACCTCTTTAAAGTGCTAAGAAGCAGAGATGTCACTTTGAAGACTAAGGTGTTCCTAACTTAAGCCATGGTATTCTCAGTCACTCCATATGTATGTGAAAGTTGAACAATGAATAAGGAAGAATGAAGATGAGCTGCTATCTTTGAATTATGGTCTTGGCAAAGAATACTGAAAAAACCATGAACTTCCAGAAGAAACAACACATCTGCCCTGGAAGAATTGTGGTTGGAATTATCCATGGAAGCAAGAATGGCTAGACTTCATTTCACCTTCTTTGGTCATGTTGTCAGAAGGGACCATTCCTTGGAGAAGGATATAATGCTTGGTAAAGTAAATGTTGAGCAAAAAGGGGAAGACCCTCACTCAATAAGATACATTGACACAGTGACTGAAACAATAAGCTCAAGTGCAGCAAAGATTCTGAGGATGGTACACAACCAGGCAGTGTTTAATATTTTTGTAAATAGGGTTGCCATGAGTTGGAGCTCGCTCACAAGCACCTAACAACACAACAATGGCTAATGATTATGAGCATTTCTTCATGTTTTTGTTAGCTGCCTGAAAGCTTTTTTTGGTGAAATGTCTGTTCAAATCATCTGCCTATCATTTTATTGGAGTCTGTCTTTTTGTTGTTGAGGTGTTGAAATTTTCTATGAATTTTAGAGAACAGCTCTTTGTACAATATGTTGTTTTTGCCAGTTTTTTTTTTTTTTCCCCAGTCTGTGGGTTGTCATTTTACTCTTTTGGTCACATCCTCTCATGTGCATAAGTGTCTAGTTTTTAGGAGGTTCTAGTAATTAGTTTTATCTTCTGGTGTTTGTGTGTTTTAAAATAAATGAGATAGTGTATATGTGTATTGGGACACTTATGTTTGTTCTTTTATTTTTTCTTTGATGGATTTATAGTTTTAGATTTTACATTAAGGGCTTTGATCCAACTTGAGTTTGTTTTTGTATATTGTGTGAGATATGGGTTTCATTTTTTCTTCAAATAGATATTCAGTTTTGCCAGTATCATTTATTAACAAACCCACCTCTTCCTAATTTAGTAAGTGTCAGCCCTTTGTCAAAGATCAGCTGCCCATATGTGGATGGATTTACTTATGGATTCTCACTTCTGTTCCATTGGTCTATGTGGCTGTCATTATGCCAGTACCAGGCTGTTTCTACTACCATGGCTTATAATAGGCTTTGAGATCAGAGCGTGGTCTGATCCTACTTTGTTCTTCTTCAAAAGAAAAAAAAATGTAGTGTTTTACTTACCTGGGAATTCTTTTATTTCCATATAAAGTTGATTATTAATTTTTCCATCTCTTTGAAGAATGATAATGTAATCTGGGTCAGAATTGCATTATGTCTCTAGATTACTTTGTTTTTATTGTTGTTAGGTGCCGTCTAGTCATCTCCAACTCATAGTGACCCTATGCACAAAATGAAACACTTCCCGGTCTTGTGCAAGCTTCACAATTCTTGTTATACCTGAGCCCATCATTGCAGTCACCGTATCAATCCATCTTGTTGAGAGCCTTCCTCTTCTTTATTGACCCTTCACTTTACCAAGTATGATAGCCTCCAGGGAATGGTTCCTCCTGAAAACATGACCAAAGTAGATGAGACGCATCTGGCCATTCTTGCTTCCAAGGAGCATTCTGGATGCACTTCTTCCAAGACACATCTGTTAGTTCTATTACCAGTCCATGATACTCTTAGCATTTTTCTCCAGCACCACAACTCAACAGCATCAACTCTTCTTTGGTCTTCCTTATTCATTGTCCAGCTATCATATGCATAAGAGGCAACTGAAAATACCATGGCTTGGGTTACGCACACCTGAGTCTTCAAGCAGATATCTTTGTTCTTCAGTACTTGAAAGAGGTCTTTTGGAACAGATTTTCCCAATGTAATATGTCACCGGATGTCTTCACTGCTGCTTCCATTGGTGTTGATTGTAGAACCAAGTAATATGAACTCTTTTACAACTTCAACCTTTTCTCCATCCATCTTGAAGCTGTTTATTGGACGAGCTGTGAGGATTTTTTGTTTTCTTTATATTGAGATATAATATATACTGCAGACTGTAGTCTTTAATCCTCATCAGTAAGTGCTTCAAGTCATCCTCACTTTCAGCAAGCAAAGTTGTGTCATCTGCCTATTGCAAGTTGTTAACGACTCTTCCTTCAATTCTGATGCTGTGTTCTTCTTCATTTAGTCCAGCTTCTCAGATTATTTGGCCAGCATACAAACTGAATAAATATGGTGAAAGGATACAACCCTGATGCACTCCCTTCCTGATTTTAAACCATGCATTATCCCTTTGACGTGTTCAAATGACAGCCTCCTGATCTATGTACAGGTTCCTCATGAGTACAATCAAGTGTTCTGGAATTCCCATTCTTCTCTCTGTTATCCATAATTTGTTATGATCCACACAAGTTAATGATTTTGCATTTTGTTGTTGTTGTTGTTATGTGCTTTCATGTCAGACCTGACTCATAGCAACCCCTCCTTGGGTTTCTGAGGCAGTATCACGACGGAAGTAGATTGCCCCATCATCCTTCCGAGGAGTGGCTGGTAGGTTTGAACGGCCAGCCTTCTGGTTAGCAGTCAGGTGCCTTAGGTACTATGCTACCAGAGCATTGTCAATCAAATATAAGTAAACATCCTACTGGTATTCTTAGCTTTCAGCTAAGTATATCTTACATCACCAATGATATCATTCATTCCACATCCTCTTCTGAATCCAGCTTGCATCTCTGGAAGTTCTTTGTCAATATACTGCTACAACCATTTTTGAATTATCATCAGCAAGGTTTTATTTGCATGTGATATTAATGATACTGTTTGATAATTTCCACATTCTTGGGAATCACCTTTCTTTGGAATTGATGCAAATATGGACCTCTTCCAGTCAGTTGGCCAGGTAGCTATCTTCCAAATTTCTTGGCATAGCTGAGTGAGTACCTCCAGCATGACATCCATTGAAGAGGAATGGTGTGGCTTTCATCACCACAAAGGCTGTTTCAAGATCTGTCCTGAAGTACAATGCTGTCAGTGATAGGATAATATCCATATGCCTATGAGGAAGAACATTTAATACTACTATTATTCAAATCTATTTACCAACCACCAAAGCCAAAGATGAGGAAATTGAAGATTTGTACCAACTTCTGCAGTCTGAAATTGATAAAACATGCAATCTAGATGAGTTGGTTATCACTGGTGATTGGAATGCAAAAGTTGGAAACAAAGAAGAGCTATCAGAAGTTGGAAAATATGGCCTTGGTGATAGAAATAATGCTGGAGATCACACGATAGAATTTTGCAAGACCAATGACTTATTCATTTCTAATACCGTTTTCTCAACAACATAAACAATGGCTATACAGGTGGACTTAAGTGGATCAAGTACACAGGAATCAGATCAATTACATCTGTGGCAAGAGACGATGGAGAAATTCAGTATCTTCAGCCAAAACAAGGCCAGGAGCTGCTTGTGGAATAAACAAACCATCAACTGCTCATATGCAAATTCAAGTTGAAGTTGATGACAATTAAAGCAGGTCCACAAGAACCAAAATATGACCTTGATTATATTCCTCCTGAATTTAGTGATCATCTAAAGAATAGATTTTATTTCTTGGATACCAATGACCAAAAACCGGAAGAATTGTGGGATGATATCAAGAACACCATCATGAAGAAAGCAAGAGAGGTCATTCAAAAGACAATAAAGCAAGAACAGACAAAATTGGATGTCAGAGGAGACTCTGAAACTTTCCCTTGAGTAGACAGTAGCTAAAGCAAATGGAAGAAATGACAAGATAAAGAGCTGAACAGAAGATTTCAAAGAGCAGCTTGAGAAGACAAAGCCAATTACTATAATGAAATGTGCAAAGACCTGGAGTTAGAAAACCAAAAGGGAAGAACATGCTCAGCATTTCTCAAGCTGAAAGAAATGAAGAAAACAATTAATAAAATGAAGGATCACTTTGGGTAATATTAACATTTTCATAATGTTAAGTCTTCTTAACCATGACCATGGTATATACTTTTATTTATGTAAGTCTCTCTTGGTTTCTTTTAATAGTGTTTTATAATTTTCTTTTTATAGGTATTTTGTGTCTCTGGTTACTTTTATTCTTAAGTACTTCATCTTTTGGGAAGTTATTGCAAGGTGTATAGTTTTCCTGATTTCCTATTCAGAGCTCTCTTTGATGATGTAAAGGAATCCCACCTATTTTCGTATGTTGATCTTGTATACTGCCACTTTGCTGAAACTTCTAATTAGCTCCCGTAATGTTCTTGTTGAATCTTTAGGGTTTTATATTTACAGGAGTATATCATCTGCAAACAGAAATAGTTTTACTTCTTATCTGGCAATTTGCATGGCCTGTATTTCCATTTCTTGCCATATTACTCTGGCTAAGACTTCTAATCAATACTCAACAAGAGTGGTGATTAAGTGCACCCTTATCTGGTACCTATCCATAAGGGAAATGTTTACAATCTCTCTTCATTAAGAATAATGTTGTTGTTGTTGTTGTTGTTATTTGCCATCGAGTCAGCCCTGACTCATAGGAATTGGTTTTTGTATATTTGCTCTTAATTATGTCAAGAAATTTCTTGTCTCTTCTGCATGGTTTAAAATCAGAAAAAAGCACACAGCAGGTTTGTATTCTTTCACAATACTTATTCAAATCTGTATTCTGAGCAAATAATTTGAGAATCCAGACTATATAAAAAGTGTGGCATCAGGATTGGAAGAAGGCTCATTAACCACCTGCAATATGCAAATGCCATACCTTGTTTGCTGAAAATGAAGAAGACTTGAAACACTTTCTGGTAAAGATCAAAGACTACAGCCTTCAGTATATATTACACCTTAACATAAAGAAAATGAAAATATGCACAACTCGACCAATAAGAAACATCATGATAAAGGGAGAAAAGATTGATGTCAAGGATTTCATCTTACTTGGATCCACAATGAATGCCCATGAAAGCAGTAATCACAAATCAAAAGGTCTATCACATTACAAAATCTGCTGCAAAATACCTCTTTAAAAGTGTTAAAGAGCAAAGATGTCACTTTGAAGACTAAGGTTCAGGAACTTTCAGTAGTGTCATATATAGATGAGATCAGGATAGTGAATAAAGAAGATGACAAAAGAATTGAAGCATTTGAATTGTTTTGTTGGCAAAGATTATTGAATGGTCCATGGACTTCTAGAAAAACAAGCACATCTGTCTTGGAGGAAGTACTGCCAGAATGCTTCTTAGAAGTGATGGTGAAACTGCACCTCTCATCATTTGGATGTGTTATTAGGAAGGACCAGACCCTAGAGAAGGACATTATGCTTGGTAAAGTCAGTGAAAAAGAGAAAGACTCACAATGAGATATTTTGACAGTGGCTGCCACAATGAGCTCAAGCATAGCAAAGAGTGTAAGGATGGCATAAGACTGGGCAATATTTTGTTTGAACTACTGATACATGTAATGATATGATTAATATTGAAAGCATTATGCTGAGGGAAAACAAGCCTTACACATATGATTGCACACTTACACTGTAATTCCATTTGTATGAAATGCTACAATAAGCAAAAAGAAAATCTGTGATGAGGAAAAAAGTCTCAGAATAGTGATTGCTTCTGGGTAATTTGGAGGAGCTGAAAAATCAAGAAGGAAATTTCTGACATGATAGTGATGTGCTATATATCTTGGTAGAAGTTTGGTTTATACAAGTCTATAAATTAATAAATACAGCAAATTTATTACATTTTATGCATTTTATTGTATTTGCACTTCATATAAAAACATTTTAAACAAATGCAAAATAATTAATAATATGCAGGCTGAAGTATTTTGGGATAAAGGGTGTTTTGCACTCTTTCTTGCCCTACTCCAAAATTCCTCTGTTGATATTCCCAAACTAAGTCCAACACTTCCAACATGTCATCCATATCTCAAGTCTGGGAATGTACATACCTGAGATGCCATCTCATTGCAAGAAGACAAACTCAGGGAAGAGTACTACACTGTCCCTGGATTCAAGTTCAGGTCTTTTGATCAGGGAAGTGCAGAAGCCTGAGTACTAGGAGTACTCTCTAGAAGTAAAGATAGGGAGACTACATGCTCTAAGGAGACAAAACCCCTTGGTCCTACAAACTTCTGTCACCATAGAAAGTAGTATGATCTCAGGCCAGAGGAAAGCTCTCTAAAAACTAGACTGAGGACAAGGACCTCAGAGACAGATTGTATTGACTTAAAGAGACCAGAATAATATCTCCCATTCCACATGATCTTCTTATTTTCTGACTTTAACAATTCTCTAGTCTTAAAGTGGAGTTTATATTCTCTCTCATTGATCAATAAAGGACAGCAGAAGTAACGCTTTTTGACTTCTAAAGCTAGGTCATAAAAATACCCTACAATTCCAGGATTTGCAGACAATATGACAGTCCTGACAGTTTCATCTCATTCTTTTTTTTTTTTTTTTAATTGTTATTTGAGTGAAAATTTACAGAGCAAATTCACTTTCCATACAGCAGTTCACATACACTTTGTCTCATGACACTGACCACAATTCAACACAATGCAACAGCTCCCCTCCCACTTCCTCCCAATAGCCACCTCTTCCCTGTATCCATCCCTCCATGCACCCCTGCCCCCTGAGCTGTCTCCCTGTGCATACACAGCCCTTCTTTCTCCCATGATTGTTCTTGTTTTAAGCCATTAATTTTTGTGGTGTTTTGCTACTCCATAATAGCACATGGGACCAGCCCTGCACACCTAGGAGCAATGCATATGAGTCACATTTTTTTTTTTTTCCTGATTGACTCAAATTCACCCTCATATATTTACATATTTGTTCCCCTCAACTGGAAGGGCACAGATTGCATTTTTTTCATTCTGAAGCCTAAGCATTTACCACTGGGTCTTACACAGAAAGAGGACTCCAAAATATGCACTAACTAAAATAAAATTTATAACCTTCTTCACAGTTTTCCATTCATGATTGATTTAATAATATTGCAGACTTGTTCACAGGAAAAGCCAGTGGATAATAAGGAGCATTTGTAGTCACTGAAGAATGAAAAATAAAGTCTTCAACTCAAGGAAACTCAAGGATGGCCAAGAAGGACGTAATGCTAGTATTTCCAGCAAAAAAGTAAACATAACCCCTCAGATGTGGTAATAGAGTTTTTATTGAAAAAACACAAAGGTTTTTTTTTTTTTTTTTTTTTTCCCCAATACACGTGGCTTCTTTCTTAAAAGCTGTGTCTATTGTGAACATTTTCATTCCTGAAGATATATGGATGGGTTAGAAGGTACCCAGAGCAACAAGAGAAAATTAGAACTTTGAAAACTACATTTTGGTTGAAAAATTTAAAGGTGGGCATGATGAAATATTCTTATTTTTGGTGTTAAAATGGTTACTCCAAACATGGAAGTGAAATACTCAGCTCTCACCATCATTGTGAGAACAGAATATGAGAAATACAAGCTGTAACAAGGTCTATCTGAATGCAGACAAAATTTATGATTTTGCAAATGCATCATTATTTCAATACTATACAAGTTGTTTGATTGACTCTTAAAGAAAACTCCTTTGTATTTCTTAAAATGATTGCTCAGGAACTCCTAGAAGGGAATTTAAAAAGAGTTTTTCCTGGGGGACTCAGTGTTTGTGTGTGGTCATGTGCATGTGATTCTGGACTTCTCACTCCCATTGCTGAGTTAAAAATAGTAGTGCAAGTGTCATAATTTCCACTTCTGACCTCTCTCTTCTAGAATACTCTAGAATCTTCAACATTTTATGACATCCACATCTCTCATAATACTTTAAACTGTCATATCAGAACTTGAACTTTCCAAAACCAAAAAAACAAATGCACTGCTGTCCAGTCAGATCTGACTCATAGTGACCCCTCCTTGGGTTTCCGAGACAGTATCCTTATATAAGTAGATTGTCCAATCTTCCTTCCAAGGAATGGCTGGCCTTCTGCTTAATAAACAAATGCCATGGACACTACACCACCAGAGCTCCAGAAATTACCATAATGCCTCTATGAAGTCATCAAGGACCAATTTTTTTTTTTTTTTTTTTTTTGCTACTGTTCTTCCTTCCTTTCATTTTCATCCTAAGGCTGGTTTGCTTTATTGTCAAACAATGTCTGCCAACAGCAATCATTTCTCATTCTTGCAACAGAAGTAAGAGTCCATCTTTTTTCTCTCTTTCTTATGATCAAGATAATTTTTACCAAAAGTCCCTAGAAAATTTCCTCTTGCTTCTTATTATCTGAAAGTGTATTGTTTTCTATTTCTGAACAAATTCTTGCCAACAGGGATTTCCATGTGGTGATTAGCTTAGACCTCACTTCTTATAACATTCTTTGGTGAGAGGAGTAGAAATGTCCACATTTAATGTAACCAGGGTCATTTTGGAGCTGCAAAGTCTATAATAGAGAAGGGCTGAAATGTTTGCTGGACAGACAAGTAACATTAAGTGAGCAGTGCTGCCTACATTACAGGAAATACCATCAAACATTTTTGTGGCTAGTTAAATTTTGTGTTTTCCATCCATCTTACACTAGTGTTCCACTGACCTTTTGTAAGGATTATTTAGTACCAACAAAACTAATTAAAAAACAAAAGTGACATTGGCTCATTGCAGCCCTAGAGAGAAGAAAACCTGGCAAGAATATTTGGTTGGGAAGGTAGATCTAAGTGAAGCCTGCTTGTTCAGAATCTGAGATCAGATTCCCAGTTGAGAGCTTCCTAGTGAAATAAGATAACCCAAAACCAGTCAGATACCCAGAGGAGTTTGGAAGAATCTCCAATGGGAACCTTTGTGCTCTTACTGATGTTGACTAATATCTGAAGGATTCAGATATTTGAGTAATTGGGAAGGGAGATTGCATGTCAATGACTTAATCAGGAAAATGTCTCCAAAGGAAATGTGCACAAATTTACACTCTTGAGGTCCAGGCTTTATAGTACTTCTGTTTAAAAACCTTCACCCCTTTGGTCCTTTTAGATAGGAAATACATTTTTTTGTTCCAGATATTTATTTAAAAGTTTCATTTTCACTTAATAAATCCATAGCCATGGCATACATGGAAGGTTTCCCCACATAGTAATTTATGCTTATTGTAGAATTACTTTGGAAAGTGCATGAGCTGCCTGTCACTGAGGGAAATTGTGGCCACTCAGTTTTTAGACTTATTGGCTGTTACAGATCTGGGAGTTGATACACATTTGAAATGTTTATGCCTCCTCTTTCTTGTTAATTATTGATCTAAACCTTTATGGATTCCGAGATATTTGTGAACAAGGCTTGCATTAATCCCCAAGGTGCTGAGAGGTTCAAGCAATGGAATCCCCAATTGACAGATATGCAAGGAACTTGAGGACTAACAGGATAATTTCAGGGTCACACAGTGGGTCAATAATGGCAAGGTTTACAGAGTTTATAACAGATGTACAGAACATCTAGCTTGCTCACCACAGACCTTTTAGATACACCTAGGGACCAGGGAGCTCTGGTAGCATAGTGGCTAAGGCACTTGACTGCTAACCAGAAGGTTGGCGGTTCACTGATTCTTCTCATTGCTATTTGGAGTAGAGGGTCTAAGGACAAGCCATAGGCCTTACATCTCCTTACATGGAGCTGTACCCAGCTACACAAGCATACTTATACTTATCTCCTCAGGTCCACAGAAGGAAGAGGGAAGGAGAGCGATGTTTTTTTGTTTTGTTTTGTTTTTTCATTTTATGCTCTTGAGCATAGGTCCTCTGCTTTCACCCACCCTGTAATAATTTCCTAAGATACTTGCAATGGAGAAAATACATTACTTGCAATATAAGATACTTGTAATGGAGAAAATAAGATACTTGCAATGGAGAAAAAAAATTATA
>NW_006921645.1:599757-610256 GCF_000298275.1 Orycteropus afer afer
TATATATATATATATATATAGCATAGTGCCTAAGGCACTTGACTGCTAACCAGGAAGCTGGTGGTTCAAACCCACCAGCCACTCCTCGGAACGAAGGTTGGGCAATCCTACTTCAGTAGTGATAACTGCCTTGGAAACCCAAGGAGGGGTTGCTAGGAGTCGGGGCCAACTCGATGGCAAATAACAACAACATATATATATATTATATATGTATATATATATATATAATCTTCTATCTTTGATCTTCTTCTTACATCTTATTTCCTTGTATGTCATAATTATGAAGTAAGTATGATACAGTTGATGGAAATAGGGGAGAGCAGACATTAGTTCAGATGATGGAAGCCTTGAAGTGTTCAGGTAAAGAATCAGATGTTATCCTGTAAGAAATAGGGATTCATTTTCCTGAGCTCCTACTTCTTCCTTTTGGAACTTGAGGGAAGATCCAGACTCATTCATGGGCTAGAGACACTGAAAATCCTACAGAATGGTGCCTTGTGGGAGGACAAGTGAGTTTAGTTCTCAGATATAGACCTTTCACAACTGGACACAGGATATCCACATGGAAAAGGCCTTTAGAGCACTCCTCACCCATGGCTATATAAGAAATGGAGGTATCGAGACCCCACTGAGCAGAAGTAAAGGCTTCAATCCTTCAGTTGCAGGCTCTTGATTACAAGTTCAAAAGTGAGAGGGGACTGATGAGACCCTTCTCTCCAGGAGGTCTGTGGTTTTATGTGTTTAAGAAAACACATTTTTATTTAACTATACCTTCCACTTTTCTCCACCTCCCCCATACCTTCTTTATTCATTGCTAACAGATGTTGCCAAGGATGGAGCCAGACAAGTGCAGGAACACATGGGTTCCCACATAACTGAGAAGAGAGAAAACTGCCATGGATCACTGTGTGTGGGGGCCTTGACTTTGTGTTTCAGTCCTTTCCTCATTTTCCTCCCCCTTCCTTCCTCATTAACCAGTTCTTTAGACATTTTCTGTTTTGTGTCCTTCACATCAGAGAACAGCTCAGACGAGATGAAGCCTATACAAAGTGCTAAGGAATTTGTGCTCCTCCTGATAACTTCATCAAAGCTAGGGAACAAGTCATATGGGTACTGCCAAGATGCATAACTAAGTCTAAAGAGGAAGATGCTTGTGCTGAGAGTAGTGGATGGGCAGCTCACATTGTACTCATGGCCACCCCTACTGACACTGAAAATATGCAATGAGTCAGAAAGAGAGCAAGGTAAGGCTTAAGAAGAAAACCAGGAAAAGGCTGTGAAGAGACAAGATCATCATGACTACAACTTTATCTCCAATCTCCTTCACATCCATCTGAATACCTTAACATTAGGATACTGTGCAATGTCACAATGAAAGATTGCCCTGTAGTAACAAGCCACATGTCCTGTTTAACAATAAGTATTCCCCAAATCTCTGCTTAAATCCTGAACATCTTTTGGACCTAAATCCAGGGAAGCTTTGTCTCTGAAGCCAACCTTGAACTTCAGAGTAAGGTGGTCACAACTGCCTCTGAAATCCGTGATCTGGATTTGTAGCTGTGGCACTTTGTACCTGAGAGACTGTGTGTGATTCTGTCACCCCCCCCAGGAGCCTCCCACTCCTATATCCCATCCCAGAGCCTATAGCACAGTAGTTGATCAGTTAAATGTGTGTTAGATAAATTACATGCTAAAAATATTAATGAGCTAGGTGTCAGAAACCCTGAATTTGAATTCTAGCTCTGCTACACTTACCAGCTGTCTGACCCTAATGTTATTCCACCACCACTTTAAAATTTGGGATCAAATGCAAAACTATATTTTAAAACCTATATAAATTATACAACACAATATACTGTGTACCTGTAAACTGGCTTTATAATCATTGTACTTTTGCTACTTCCATTATTATTACTCTTAGGCAATTACTTTTAATAATGGCGATTGGAAGGAAATCCTACTGAAGAAGCACATTCCAATTACAGAAAAAATATAAGAGGATGTGGATGGGAGACAGGCAGCCCAGGGCATGTCCATGTCCCAACTCAGCCTCAGACAAGGGAAGAAGCACAGGACTTCTGATTTAGGATTTTTGAAAATATTGCAGGAATGATGAGAAAGATCAATGTCCTTCGGTCAAAGGCATTAACTAACCTGGCATCCTAGAGCTTTATTTTTGATATCAGACACAATAAAGGAAGGACACTAGGCCTTTTATTTATTTTATTATTACTTCCTGCCCAGTGCTTCCTGAACTTCTTTCCCATTATCACTTGGGAGTCAGCTTTGCGTACTTGTTCATGAGTGGAAGCAGCAGCAGGGGACAAGCAGGTGGTCTTGGACTCTCTTTCTCTTATTGGTTTCAGTGTGAGTGTTGGCTGTATGTTGTGGTGTGCCTCCTTGTCTGTGCCTGGGAAGGCCTTCCACACAGCCACCTGGGGGCACCCAGCTCTGTGGATAAACCTGAGTGAAATCTCGAATGAAAACACAAATTCTCAGAAAGTGCTGCTCTAAAAACTGAAGAGGGAAAAAGTGTCTGTTTCTTCCCACGAATACAGAAGTGTCCCAGGAAGTACAAAGTACTTTGCTGCTGTTAAAGCATATTCTGGTGGCAGTATTTAGGCTTTTTGGTTACTAGTTATGGCCCTGGATGCTTTAAGGACACAAATATGAATACCAATCAAATCTTGAAAAATTGAGAAACATCTTTCCTTTTATATTTAGTTGCTAGTCCATCTCCATCAGGGAGTGTTCCTCTATCAACCCTCCTGTCAACCTTATAGCAGAGTACATGTCACCACTCTGTGGTCCCATGTCACCCCATGTTTACTTCTGTTGTAGTTTTTATTGCATTGTATTAAAATGATGTCTGGATTCCTCCAAAAATTATAAGCTTCTTGAGATCAGTGATCCTGCCTAGATATCCAGGTTGAGTGACCCAACCTATCTTTGTGACCCATGGGCTAAGCAAGGTGCCTGGCAATTAACAGTTGCTCAGTACACATTTGTGGAATGAGCATATGCCCAGACTCTTCAAGGAGACTGAAAGTCATGGCTGAAGTGTAAAAGAGACATTGGACCTCCAGCATCCAAAGGCTTCCAGCATAGACAATCATCAATAACAACTACATAAATGAATAATAGTGATAACATTGCATGAAATTTATTGGACATAGAGCATGTGTTAAGTATTTTGTAGACATTATCCCTGAACTCCTTCCATGGAGTGTCTGGTGGGTTTGAACTACCAACCTTCTTGTTAGCAGTCAAATACCTTAGTCACTATGCCACCAGAGCTCTTTTGAATTCCTCTACAGCCCTATTAAATAGGCAATATAACCCAGGCACTCTGATGTAGCAATGTGGTCCTAAGAAAGAATGCCTGATCATAGCCTCTATAGGTCTTCTGCTTCTGTCTAAAGTGATCCCTGGAAGGTCAATGTATTTACATATCTGAAGAAACAGGAAAAGGGAGCAGAAGGAAACACTGTCATTTATTCCAGGCAAGGGGCTGGGTACACTAAATACATTCTCATTTAAGATCCCAGGAATCCTGAAGGAGTTGTATTATTATAACTAACAATTTGATAAATGAAGAAACCAATATTTAGAACAGGGATGAGGAAAAATTAAATTGCTTCTCTGCTACAGAAGGGTTCACAGAACCTGGCATGTAACTGGCACTCAATACCTGTGTGTTGAATTAATGTAATGGAATTAAATTGTATATTCTCTGTCTACATAGGCAAATTCTGCTTTAGCGTTCCTCATTTTACCAGTCTGGCATGTTACCACAGTTACTGTCTCTTTATAAGGCTGCAATGAGCTCCAGGAGCCATTTGGAGAAGCAGCAGCAAGAGGCAATACCTCTCACATTAATGAAAGTTTGTTGTGGCAGGAGATCTCAATTGAGGATGTAGCCTGTAGTCCTCAAGAGCTCATCAGCCTTGTAAAGAGAGACATATTTAAGCAAAAGACTGCCAGTTGGACTGCATAGAGTTTTCCCAGAACACCTTCAAAAGGCAGTTCTGGTGGTAGCAGGAGTGGCTATGAGCCAACTTGGAGCTGTGTGCAGCCTCCCCAGAACATAGTTTGAATGTTATTTATTACATTTGACATAGCAGACTGTGGCACTTGGGTGCCAGAGTCTCCAGCAAAGATCCAGAGAGGAACAGGGAATTTTTTTTTAAATAACTGAAAATAATTTCCTAACCAAAATTGTATGTATTAGCTGTCTCCTACCTAGAAATACTTCTAAGGGAGTGAATGATAATTTCTTATAACTGCATCTAGCTTGGAAACTAGTACTTAAAACATTTTCAATTTGTGGCAGCAAAAGTCTATGTAGTCTAATGTCACCAGATTAAATATTGTAATTGGAACATGGGCTACACATTCCAGTTCATGGATCCTCCTGAGGCATTTGTTATCTCCTCATTCACACAAGTTATCTAGTCCTGGAGTTGTTTTATAGTCAACAAGAAACTCAACTGGGGGCTCCACGCTTTGAGATGTTTTCCTCTTGAATAGGTCAAATTGTTATAGATATCAGTTATTCTGTTTCTCATGGCTCTGATTGGCTGGATAATCAGTAACATTTCCAGCTGCATGACAAATGCTGGGGAAGGTGGACACAGAAAAGATGACAGTTTAAGAATTTGAGGGAAATTATAGTCAAAACAGGCCATCACTTTTGTTTCTGAAACTATTCTGCAAAAGCCTGCCCCTGCTACCATTCCCCAGGCACCAGAATCAGCTTCCCTTTAGAAGCTAGCAACAACTTGCAGCTTTTGTTGATATGGATTCCAGGTTGCCTGGTGCTTTTGTTTGTTTCACACATAATTCACATTTTTGTATCTTACATGCATTTTCCATAGTCCTTCTTGAAACAAAGTACTGGCTTCCATCTGGGACTCCCCATTTGGGGTCAAGGTCCCTGCAGATAACTGGGCTAAGAGTGGTGATAGAACACTTGGTGGAATGATGCTGACACATTAGCAACTAAATTCCTGCAATACAGAGACTAAAAGGCATCTTGGATCAGACTCTAAACTGAACATGAAAATAAGCAATAGCTCAGGTAACCCAGTCATAAGGACACAACACAGTCAAACTGGCTTCTTTTCTATTCTTTCCTGAAAGAGTGTTCACAAAAATTAGTTTGGAAAAGAAGAAAGTGGTTATTTTGGGTGAGTCTTAGCTAGGTTCTCCAAGAGAATAGGATATACGAACATAGTAAGAAAAATAAGAAGGAGAAGACATATTGGATACCATTGGTGGAAACAGTGGATTTATAAGCTAAATGTTGTTGTTATGTGCCATCGAGTTAGATCATAGCTTTCCATAATTTCCACCTTTCAGCTCCAGGATTCTTTAAGGGAGCTTGTAAGCACTCATTTTTATTTTGAGACAAATGGCATGGTGTTGTTGTTAGGTGCCATCAAGTCTGCTCCAACTCACAGTGACACTATGTGTAGAACAGAACGAAACACTGCCCAGTCCTGTTTCAGCCTCACAATCCTTGCTATACCTGAGTGAATCCTTGCAGCCACTGTGTTAATTCATCTCTCTGAGGGTCTTCCCCTTTTTCACTGACCCTCCACTCCACAAGCATGATATCCTTCTTCAGGGAATGGTCCCTTCTGACATGACCAAAGTAGGTGAGATGAAATCTGGCCATTCTCACTTGCAAGGAGCATTCCAGCTGCACTTCTTCTAGGACAGATTTGTTCGTTCTTTTGTCAGTCCATGGTAATTTGAGTATTCTTCACCAACACCACAACTCAAAAGTGTCAACTCTTCTTTGATATTCTTTATTCATTGTCCAGCTTTCACATGCATATAAGCCAATTGAAAATACAATGGCTTGGGTTAGGTGCATCTCAGTCTTCAAAGAGATATCTTTGCTCTTCATCAATTTAAAGAGTTCTTCTGCCATAGATTTTACCAGTGCAATACGTCTTCTGATTTCTTGACTTCCACTGATATTGATTGTGAAACCAAGTAATATGAAATCTGTGACTTTTTTCCATTTATCATGATGCTGCATATTGGTCCACTTGTGAGGATGTTCGTTTTCTTTGTGTTGAGGTGTAATCCATACTGTAGACTGTAGTCGTTAATTTTCATCAAAAAGTTCTTCAAGTCATCTTCGTATTCTGCAAGCAAAGTTGTGTCCTCTGCAGATCACAGTTGTTAGTGAATTTTCTTCTAATCCTGATACCACATTCTTCTTCATTATAGTCCAGCGTCTCAGATTATTTGGTCAGTAGGCAGATTGAATAAGTGTGGTGAAAGATACAACCCTGGTACACTCTTTCCTGATTTTAAACCATGCAGCACCCTCTTGTTCTGTTCAAACAACAGCCTCCTGATCTATGTACAGCTCCCTCATGAGTACAATTAAGTGTTCTAGAATCTCCATTCTTCTCAATGTTACCCATATTTTGTTATGGTTTGCACAATCAAGTGCTTGTGCATAGTCAATAAAACACAAGTAAACATCTTTCTGGTTTTCTCTGCTTTCAGCCAGAATCCATCTGACATCAGCAATGATATCCCTCACTCCACATCCTCTTCTGAGCTGCCACATCTAGCTGGCATTTCTGTAAGTTCTCTGTTAATATATTGGTGCAACTGTTTTTGAAATATCTTCAGCAAGATTTTACTTGCATGTGATATTAATGATATTGTTCAATAATTTTCACATTCTGTAGGATCACTTTTCATTGGAATGGTTACCAACATGGATCTCTTACAGCCAGTTGGCCACGTTGCTGTCTTACAAATTTCTTGGCATATATGAGTGAGTGACTTCTGTTTGTTGAAACATCTCAATGGGTATTCCGTCAATTCCTGGACCTTTGTTCTTTGTCAATTCCCTCAGTGCAGCTTCAACTTCTTCCTTCAATACCATTGGTTTGTGATCATATGCCACCTCCAGAAATAGATGAACATTGACCAGTTCTTTCGGGTATAGTGACTGTGTATTCCTTCCATGTTCTTTTGATCTGTCTTGAATCATTCAATATTTTTCCCATAGAATCTTTCAATATTGCAACTTAAGGCTTGAATATTTTTCTTCAGTGCTTTCAGCTTGAGCAATTCCTAGCATGTTCTTCTCTTCTGGTTTTCTAACTCCAAGTCTTTGCACATCCCATTAGAATAATTGAATTTACCGTCTTGAGCTGATCTTAGAAATCTGTTCAGCTCTTTTATCTCATCATTTCTTCCATTAGCTTTAGCTACTCTCCATTCAAGAGCAAATTTCATAGTCTTTTCTGACATCCATTTTGGTCTTTTCTTCCTTTCTTGTCTTTTTAATGAGCTTTTGCTTTCTTCCTGGATGATGTTCTTGATGTCACCCCACAATTCCTGTAGTTTCTGGTCATTGGTGTTCAATGCATCAAATCTATGCTTTGTTTAGGTGGTCTCCAAGTTCAGGAGGGATCTAATCAAGGTCATATTTTGGATCTCATGGACTTGTTTTAACTATCTTCAGCTTCAACTTGAACTTGCATATGAGCAATTTATGGTCTGTTCTACCATTATCTCCTGGCTTGTTTTGGCTGAAGATATTGAGCTTCTCCATCACCTCTTCCCACAGATGTAGTCAATCTCATTCCTGTGCATTCCATCTGGTGAATTCCATGTGTATAGCTGCTATTTACATTGTTGAAAAAAGATATTCGCAATGAATAAATTGTTAGTCTTGCAAAATTCTATCATGCAATCTCCAATGTTATTTCTATCATTAAATTGTGCTCATGAGGAACCTATACATAGATCAAGAGGCAGTTTATTTGAAAAAGTAGATACCACATCATTTAAAATCAGGAAAAGTGTGTGTCTTGCCTATAATTCTTTCACCATACTTATTCAACCTGTATGCCAAAATAGCATCAGGATTGGAGGAAGACTCATTAATGACATGCAATATGCAGATGACACAACCTTGCTTGCTGAAAGTGAAGAGGACTTGAAATTATACTGATGAAAGTAAAAAACTACAGCCTTCAGTAAGGATTATATCCTAACACAAAGAAAACAAAAATTTTCACAACTGGACCAATAAGCAAAATCAAGATAAATGGAGACAAGATTGAAGTTGTCAAAGATTTCATTTTACTTGGATGCACATCAACATTCGTAGAACCAGCAGTCAAGAAATCAAATGACATATTGCATTGGAAAAACCTCATGCAAAAGACCTCTTTAAATTATTAAATCATTCATCTGTCAGTTTGTTGTAATGTGGTGGCTTGAGGGTTGCTGTGAGGCTAGAGGCTATGGCACCAATATTTTGAATACCAGAATGTTCACCCATGGTGGACAGGTTTCAATAAAGCTTCCAGACTAAGTCAGACTTTGAAGAAGGATGGGGCCATCCACTTCTGAAAAATTGGCCACTGAAAATCTATGAATAACAGTGAAACATGCTCTGAGATAATACTGGAAAACTTTATGAACAGCAATGAAATATTGTCCAATACAGTGCCAGAAGATGAACTCCTTAAACTGGAAGGAAGTCAAAGTATGACAGGACAAGACATGCCTCCTTAGAGTAGAGTTAACCTTAATGATGTGGATGGAATAAAGTTTTCAGGACCTTCATTTGCTGATGACTCAAAATGGGAAGAAATAGCTGCCAACAACCATAAATAATTGGAACATGAAATATACAAAGTATTAATTGAGGAAAATTAGAAGTTGTCAAAGTGAAAAGAAATGCATAAAGATCAATATCCTAGGCATTAGTGAGGTGAAAGGGATGGGCAAAGGCCCTTTTGAATCAGACAATAAAATAGTCTGTTGTCACCCCACAATTAGTGAGGTGAAAGGGATGGGTACAGGCCCTTTTGAATCAGACAGTAATATAGTCTTGATGTCACCCCACAATTACTCTAGTTTTTGGTCACTGGTGTTCAATGAATCAATAATATAGTCAAAGAAAAGGGAAAACAATTAACAGAGACAAAGACAAAGAAGATAATCCTGGCCACTAACCCTTAAAGGAGAGGATATAGAAGTGGACTAAACCCCAACTAGCAGAAGAATTTGCAAGAAAATACCAAAAAAGGAAACAGATGGAGCTGTGGTCTGGCAGCGATCCTGAACAATCTGGATGGCACAGCACAGACAGCTTGGAGATTCCCGAGTGGTGGTAGGAGCTAAGAATTAACCTAAAAATCAGCCCTGCTAGCCAGGGACTACACAGAGAACTGCTCTGGTGGCTGGGGAATAAATGGAGAAGATGAAGAGAAAGGTGGGCTGAGCTGTGGACTTCTGGTGGTCTGGAGGATGCCGCCATTTTGAATGTTTAAAAGTGGCTTGACTATTTTGGATATTTAAAGAGACAGTGCTCTCACAGATTCTTGGGGATTGGGAACACATTCTGATTGCCAGCAACCCCAAGGACACTCGGGACCTGCAAGACTGACAAGGTGCGATATTCCTCTAGTTACTCTTACACTCCACACCTGCTTGGTGAAGGGAGGTGCGGCCATCTCCCACCCCCACATACCTTCTGGGCCCACAGGAACTCCATCACAGTCTGTGTGCTAAGACAGAGCCTGGGTGCCCTACCCAGTCCTCCACCGAATTTTTTTTTTTTTTTTCTCTTTTTTTCTTTTTCGCTTTCTTTTTTCTGGTGATTAGTTTGCTTGTGTTTGTCTGTTTTAAAACAACTAATATTATTAGTACTTTTGTCCTTTTTATCATTATTCTTAATCTTCCCCAAGAGGTCCTAGTTTTCAGCATTTTTTCTTTTCCCTGTCCCTGGTTGAAATTTTTTTTTTTTTAATTTTAACGTTTTTTTTTTTTTAATTTTTCTTTTCCCCATTTTTTTCTCATGATTAACCCTATTCCTTGTTTTTCTTTTTGCACTTTTCCCATTTTTTTCTTCATTTATTATTCTCCTTCCCTCCTTTTTTTTTCTTAGTGCCCTATCACCAGATATTGCAAGTTTTCTTTTTTTCTTCTTTTTCTCCATTTTTTCTTCTTTTGATTACTGTTCCTGTGTGATTACATGGTCTGTTTTTCATCCATGGGCTTTTAGTTTTTTGATGGTTATTCAATTATAATTTGTGTCTAAATGAATGAGAGACAACAACAGTCCCCATAAGACACAACTACACCCACACCTCCTACAACTTCACTTACTGAGCAACAGCCACTACCTCCTTTTCCACCAATGGGCCAAAGATAAAAAACCACCAACAAGAGCCTGAATCACCCATGGCTGCTCTTCACAAATAGTTCACAGAGATCTAAATAAAACATGCCACGATGCCTCGAAAACAACAACCATCACGGTTCACTCAAAGAAGTAGGATAAAGTGGTACAAACAAGAGAGCAGTATGCAGACCCACAACACATCTCTGAGGAAGAAGCAGCATTGGAACTCTCTGATAAGGAATTCAAAAGAATTATATTTAGGTATCTTCAAAGGGTTGAGAGACAGACCAAAGAAAACACAGAAAAAAACTTACAAGAATTT
>NW_006921645.1:618640-620781 GCF_000298275.1 Orycteropus afer afer
ACTATGGCCCCTAATTGCCCTTCAAGTCTGGAATTGGACCCACACCTGTGGTTTCCAGCCAAACAAAAGACAGGCATATGAGTTGAATATTTATGTGAGGTAGATACACTCCTTTGAGAGGACAATCATGGGAGAAGGAAGGGCTGTTTATGCACTGGGAGACAGCTCAGGGGGCAGGGGTGCATGGAGAGATGGACACTGGGAAGAGGTAACTAGGGGAAGGAAGTGGGAGTGGAGCTGTTGCATTGTGGTAAACTGTTGTCAAAGTCATAAAACAAGGTGTATGTGAACTGCTGTATGGAAAGAGAATTTGCTCTGTAAATCTTCACCCAAATCACAATTTAAAGAGAAAAAAAAAAAATGTATAAATAAATACATAAAAGAACTTCATTCATGAAGAAAGCAGAAGGTCATTAAAAAGACAGAAAAGGAAGAAGAGACCAAAATGGTTGCCAAAAGAGACTCTGAAACTTGCTCTTGAACAGAGAATGACAAAATTGAAAGGGAGAAATGATTAAATAAAAGAACTGAACAGAAAGCTTCAAAAGGCAGCTCCAGAAAATCAAATAAGTATGATAATGAAGTGTGCAAAGACCTGGATTTAGAAAGCCAAAAGAGAAGAACATGCTCGGCATTTCTCAAGCTGACAGAATTAAAGAAAAATTCAAACTTTGTTGCAATATTGAAGGATTGTATGGACAAAATATAGAATGATGCAGGAAGCATCTAAAGAATATGTAAAGAATATGCAGAGTCACTGTACCAAAATTTTTGCTGACTTGCAACCATTTCAGAAGGTAGTGTAAGACAAAAACTAATGGTATTGAGAGAAGAAGCAGAAGCTGCACTGAAGGAATTTGTGAAAAACAAGGCTCCACAGGGAATACTCACTGATATGTTTCAACAAATGGATTTATGCCAAGAAATTTGGAAGACATCTACTTAGCCAACTGACTGGGAGAAATTGTTATTTGTGCCTGTTACAAAGAAAGATTATCCAACAGAATGCAGAAATTATCAAATAAGATCATTAATATCACATGCAAGTAAAATATTGCTGAAAGTAATTAAAAAATGTTTGCTGTAGTATATTGATAGGGAACTACCAGAAGTTCAAGCTAGATTTAGAAGAGAACATACCAGTATCAACAACCGACATCATTGCTGATGTCAGATGGATACTGGCTGAGAGCAATGAATACCAGAAATATGTTTAGCTGTGTTTTATTGATTATAAAAAGGCATTCAGCTGTGTGGATCATAACAAATTATGGATTACATCGAAAAGAATGGGAATCCCAGTGCACTTAATTAAGCCCATGAGGAATCTGTAGATAGAACAAGAGTCTGTTATTTGAACAAAACAAAGGGATACTGCATGGTTTAAAATCAGGAATGGTGTGAGTCAGGGGTGTACCATTTTACCATATTTATTCAATTTGTATGCCAAGTAAATAATCTGAGATGTTGCACTACATAACGAATAACATGGCATCAGGATTGGAGGAAGATTCATTAACAATCTGTAATATGCAAATGACCAAACCTTGCTTGCTGAATTTGAAGATGACTTGAAGCATTTACTGATGAAGATCAAAGACTACAGTCTTCAGTATGTATTACATCTCAACATAAAGGACACAGAAATTTTCACAATTGGACCAGTAAACAACATTAAGATAAATGGGGAAAAGATTGAAGTTGTTAGGGATTTCATTTTACTTGGATCCACATCAATACCCACCAAACCAGCAGTAAAAAAATCCAATGTCATATTGCTCTGGGAAAATCTGCTGCAAAAGACTTTTTTAAAGTGTTAAGAATCAGATATGTCTCTTTGAAGACTAAGGTTCCATAATGCAGGATTTATCCATGGGGAATTATACACGTTTAACTGCTTCTCCCTTTGTCTGGGCTACCTTTCCTCTGCACTGAACACTTTCCCTTGTTACCCTCCCGAGAGGGACTGGGTCTCCTGGAGCAAGGTAAGCACGGGCGGGCTGGTGCTTACTCACTGATCTGCACTGATCACTTTCCCTTGTTACCCTCCCGAGAGGGACCAGATCTCTGGGAGCAAGGTAAGCACGGGCGTAGCACAGAGTAGCAGGCCGGAAGAGCAGGAGAAAGGGGTAAAACCCAGG
>NW_006921645.1:623383-624452 GCF_000298275.1 Orycteropus afer afer
TAAAAGAACTAACAGATCTGTCCTGGAGGAAGTGCAGCCAGAATGCTCCTTGGAAGCAAGAATGGCCAGACTTCGTCTCACCTAATTTGGTTATGTTGTAAGAAGGGTCCATTCCCTGGAGAAGGATGTCATGCTTGGTAGGGTGGAGGGTCGATGAAAGAGGGGGTGGCCTTCAAGGAGATGGATTGATATGGTGGCTGCGATGATGGGCTCAGGTATAGCAGGGATTGTGGGACTGGCACAGGATCAGGCAGTGTTTCATTCTGCTGTGCATGGGGTCGCTATGAGTCGGAAATGACTCAACGGCACTTAACAACAACAACAAACCCAAGTCATGACATATTTAATTCCCTCGTATCAAGAATATACCTCATATCAATTCCGTCATATCATCTAGAATTCTTGATGCCTTTGAATTTTGCTTCTGTTGAACAATTCTGAAAATACCATGGGCTGCAAGAAGAGTGAACATATCTGTCCTAGAAAAAGTGCTGCTGGAATGCTTCTTGGAAGACAGAATGGCCAGAGTAGGGCTTACTTCCTTTGTTCATGTTGTCAAAAGGGACCACATGCTGGAGAAGGGTATCATGTTTGGTAAGGTAAAGTGTCATCAATAAAGGGGAAGACCCTTAATGCGATGGATTGACACAGTGGCTGCAATGAGGGCTCAAGCATAGCAAGGATTGTTAGGGTTGCACAGCACTGGGCAGTGTTTCCTTCTGTTGTACAAAGTTTCACTATGAGTCAAAGCCTACTTGATAATAACAACAACACAGTGATAGAAAGCAAAGATGTCACTTTGAAGACTAAGGTGCACCTGACCAGTTTTGGTTACCTAGTGCTGCTCGAACAAAAGATATACCAGAAATGGGATGGCTTTAACAAACAGTAGTTTATTCTCTTACAGTTTTGAAGATTAGTGTGATAGTTGGAGCTGTGTGTCAACTCTTGGCTGGACCCCAGTTCTGTGTGGTTGTTCCCATGATGGGATTGGATGACTGTGTTCTGAGTGGCCAATCTGCCCAAGGGGAGTTTTCCTAGGGGTGTGGCCTGCTTCCAGGATATCCAG
>NW_006921645.1:624832-653472 GCF_000298275.1 Orycteropus afer afer
CTTTGCTGGTTTTTGTGTTTCTCTAGAGAACCCAATCTAACACAATTAGAATCCCGAGTTCCAGGTGCCAGGCTCCAGGGGCTGGGTGAAAGCCCTTCGACCTTGGGCTTTAGCTCTGCCTATTGTTCCTGGCCCACTGAAGCTAGAGGCTTTTCTTCACTCAGGCAGCAGCTGGCTGCTGAGGCTGACAAACTCAAGATTGACAAGTAACAAGGCACAGTCCCGATATCACCAAACAACACGGCAGGCCACGAATTCAAGTCTAGAAAAAGTTCCAAGATCAGCAGGGCATGGCAGGCTGCTGAAGAATGACTTGGCTACATGCCGGTTTCAAGCTTCCCAAAAAGCAAGACACCTTCCTCAAAGATGCTTTTTATATACTAGAAGCAAACCACATCCTTAAAGCAGCTATGCAGCTGTTCCAGCAGATTCCACCATGGAATTGATTGCCAATCTCACCATGGAGAATAACTACATCCAGCTGCCCAGCCACTCAACAAGGCCCAGACAAATTGACAACAACCTTAACTACCACATGACCCAAACCATTGTCTTTTAATAGCCACATATGTCTGTGAAAGCTGGACAATGAATAAGGAATACCACAAAAGAACTGATGCATTTGAATTTTGATGTTGTCAAAGAATAATGAATATACCATGAACTGACAAAAGAATGAAATCTGTCTTGGAAGAAGTTACAGCAGGAATACTCCTTAGGAGAGAGTATGGACAGAATTCATCTTTCGAAGTGTGATCATGCCATCAGGAGGAACCATTCTCTGGAGAAGGATATCATGCTTACTAAAGTGGTGAGTCTGGGAAAAAAGGGGAAGCCTATCAACAAGGAGAATTGACATAATGGCTCAACAATGGGCTCAAGTACAGCAACAATTGTGAGGAAGGTGCATGACCAGGCAGTGTTTTGTTCTGCTCTACAAAGAGTCGCTGAGTCAAAACAGACTTAACAGCACCTAACAACAAAGTCACAATGAACATATCCTTTCTTTAACCATGGCTGGATTATATTGTGATTATGAATAGGATTTTGGATTCCTTCTGTGCTGGGTTGAAGTCTCATCTCTGCCATTTAGTCACTTAGATTTGAGCAAATTAGTTAAGTTTTTGAACCCTCAATTCATATGAAATATCAGCCCAATAGCTAGATCTATTCCACAGTATTAAATGAGACAGTACATGTGAGCTGCTTATCATGAAACTAGAGTATGGTGAATCTCTAATAAATGTTATGTAGCATCATTATGACTGTCCTTCAAATATTCTTTCTGTGATCATGTCATTCTAAGTATTCTTTTCTTTAAAGGGAGGACTCATGTGGTAGCCAAAGGGTGCAATACCCCCTTTTGAAGGGAAGAAAACAAGAGGAAATTGAATTGGAGAAGTGGGAGAAGGTGAGGTAACAAAAAGGAAATTCCCATCCTTGTGACCATGCCTACATTTTATGAATCCTTCAGGAAGTTGGACAACTTAGGTACACAAGCAGAACCAATCAAGTTCATAATTTGACCCAGATTATTATCTAAATAGATTTTAAACAAATTCCATTTCAAGAGAAGTAAATGTCACGAATATTATTTCTTATCTTTGATAGCTGATATTGTGTGATGCTAAGCACACTGTCCCTTATATCACAGATTGTTCAAGTGCTAGATGGACTCTCAGGATGCTTCTACTCTGGAATTAAAAACAGGATGAGGTGGGAAATAATATACTCTGGCTACAGACAGGTAAACTGTTCAGGTAAGAGTCTTCATGCAGTGTCTCTGGGTGTCTTTTTCCATGGTGTTGTGTATATTTAGGGGCTCTGAAACTGTTGAGATACCCAGTATAGAAATGAGAGGTTTATGAAGTTGGTCAAGTGCCATTGTGAAGACAGAACCTGACTGTGAAGAAAACAAATAGGTCACTTCTATGCAGGATGAAAGCAATAGGTGTACTCCCTTTGCTCTGGCCAGCCTCAGGGAGTGGAGGTGAGCAGATAATGCCTGGGGTCAATTATAATATACTTTGGTTTCAAGGAAGGCTGGGCCAGGACATCAAGTGAGGTCATGTTTGTCTTAAGCATTGCAATGGAGGTTTCACAATGTTGCATAGGGGTACTGATCCATGAGTCAGGAGACTTGGGTTTTTCTTCCCAGCTTTGCCAATGGTGAGATGTGTGAATTGTGTGAGTCACTTATGCTTCCTGAAAAACTTTCTCCTTTTCTCATATGTCACCAATAACCTTTGTCTCCCCTATTAGCAACTAGCCTTATCTGTTATATATATATATCAAATGCAAACATATATTTCACACTGTGCAGGAAGTTTATGGTGCACCTCCACTACAGTTCTAGGCAAACACTAGGTGCTCAATAAGAGACAATTGACTAAATTACATCTGTGCTTTCTCAGGGAAAGATTAGGAATTGTGAACTGAGAAGTGGAGAGGCTTATAAAATGACGTTTAGAATCTGACAGGATATCTAGGAAGATAAAGTCCATAGAGATCCTGAGTATGTTTGGGTTGCAGGAACAGATCTAGGACAGAGGAAACGATTTCAGATAACCTGTTGTAAAAGATAAAGGAAACTGGAGGAGCAGAGAGTGATGAAAAGAGCAGATCCCTGAGCTCCAAAAGGTATGTAGTGGTTGTCCTTGTGGTGCTGACAAAAGGAGCTTCAAGGAGAAGTAAGGAAAGAAGTGGTGTGATAGGCTGAAGGGATCATGGTTTGATAGGGACTGAGATGAGGCAGCAGGACCAGAGGAGACAGTGGTAAGAACTTAGCCCAGCGAAGGTTTTTCAGCTAAGGGAGTTGTCAAAGGAACCTCAACTGTGATGTTCAGAGAAAACAAGGCAAGTGAGGATATTGCCGGAGGATAAGGGATAGATTTTGCAGTCACCTTCCTTTGCCCATATTTAGTTCTCAAAGTTCATTCCTCTTTCAAGGCTAAGCTCACTTTTACCTTTTTCAGGAAGCCGTTGCTCGAGTCCGGAACTCTGAGGAAACTCCTCCTTTCTAAGATTTCTATAGTGATTTTGACCTGTACAAATTATCTAGTTTGGTAATTAAGGTTGTGTGTCAACTTGGCTAGGTTCTGGTTTTGAGTGCTTGGCAGCTTATTGTTCATGATGAGATTGTAGTCACCTTCATGATGGAATCCCCTGTGAGCAGCTAAGTAGTTGTCTTCAGGGTGTGGCCTGATTCCAGCATATACAGAGAAGCTCTGAGGAAAGTCTATAACTTTTTGGCATGTTCTGGGCCATGTTTCCTGCAGATCTTGGAATTGTTCCTAGACTTGAACCAGTGGCCTGTTGTGTTACCTGTTGATCTTGAGATTGTGCCATTTTACCTGCTGATTTTGGGTTTGTCAGCCTCAGCAGCTAGAAGCAGCATGAGTTAGAAGAAACCTTCAGCTCCAGTGAACCTGGAACAAAAGGGAGAGCTGAAGCCCAAGGTCAATGGGCCTTCACCCACCACTAGTGATGGCACTTTAAATTCAGACTTCTAACCTTCTAAACTGTAAGAGAATAAATTCTCTCTTAAGAGAAGTGGTTTGTTAACACTATCCACTTGTATTTCTATTATAGTAGCACTACAGAACCAAGACATCTAGTAATTACTGGTACAAAAATGATGATTTCTGGATAATTTGTCTATAACTCCCTTAAAATATACTTCTTATTATTATTATTATTGTTAGGTGTCATCAAGTCAGTTCCAACTCATAGACACCCAATGTACAATAGTACAAAACACTGCCTGGTCACATGCCATCCTCACAATCCTTACTATACTTGAGCCCGTTGTTGAAGCCTGTGTTAATCCAACTTGTTGAGAGTGTCTCTCTCTTGTGGAAAAATAATACCAGTTTTTGGAACTTTTTATTATGGTTTTGGTGAAAGTTTATAGTTTATAGTAAATTAGTTTTCCACTCAATAATTAGTACACATTTTGTTCTGTGACATTGGTTGCAATCCTCTCAATGTAACCTTCCCACTTCCTCTCTAAGTTCACTGTTTCCAATCATCCTTCTTTCCTGTCCATTTCTCCCTGCTGAGCTTTATTTTTGGCAAATACTTGATTTGGGGGCAAATGGTTGATTATTCTGAGGAGTCCATTCCTCTTTGGCGTTATTGTTTACTTTATAGGCTTGTCTATTTGGGGGCTGAAAATTGACCTCCATTGGGTGAGTTCAGTTCCAGGCTTAAAGAGTATCTAAGGGTTATAGCCTCAGGAGTTCCACCAGATTCTATCAGACCAGTGAGTCTGGTCTCTTTAAGATTTTAAATTTTATTATATTTTTTTACTCACTCACTCTGTAAAGGACCTTCTATTGTAACTCTAGTCAGAGCAGATAGTAGTGGTGGCCAGACATCATATAGTTTTGGTCTCAGGGCAGTGGAAGCTATGGTTTGCATGGTCCATTAGTCTTGTGAACTAATTGTTTACTTGAGTCTTTGATACTTATATAACATTTTACAGGCAAAATATATTATTCCCCTTTTGAACATTTAACATTCCCCTGAAGCATATATCAACCATTACACATAAACAACTTCTAACACATAAAATTCTTGTATTCTAGTTCCTAGACTTGCTGTTTGCTCTTCCACTATCAGTCTTGCTTATCTTTTTGAAATAATGACCAACATCCTTTTTCTGGCTATCACTTTGCTTCCTCCCTTGATCTCTCCCTCTTTCCTCCCTGGGAGCTCCCCTGACTTTACACTAACCTAGCACAAAGCTTTTTGACCAAGCTGCTTCAAGAAAGAGACTAAGTATCTCCAATAGTATGTTCTTAAGGGAGCTCTGGTGGTGTAGCACCTAAGGCATTTGACTGCTAACCAGAAGGCTGGTGGTTCAAACCCGCTAGCCACCCCTCAAAAGGAAGATTGGGCAATCAACTAGAGTCAAGCCCTATGCCTCTTCTTTATTTCTTTCCATGCCTACAGCACATAGCAGGATACACATGCTGGTCACTTACTTTTGTTGTTAGTTGGCATGAAGTTGGCTCCGACTCATGGTGACCTTATGTATAACAGAATGAAACATTGCTCAGTTCTGAGCTATTCTTGTGATTGTTGATAATATAATTTGAAATTGTTTCAGTATTGTGTCAATCCATCTAATGGAGGGTCTCCCTCATTTTTGTTAACCCTCTACTTTACCAAACATTAATTTTTCCTGTTGATGTATCTAAATTAAGCAAGCCAAAGTATCACCATCCTCACTTCTAAAAAGAAAATCCCATTTGCCTTTAAAGATAGTGAGAAAATATTCAGTAAAGGGAGCAGTATGTGTGAAAACTGGTGTTGGAAATGAGAAGTATTTGATGATTTTTTCTCAATTGTAACAAGTAGTCTTATAAACAGAACTGAAGATGCTTAATAAATATCTGTTCTAGAACAGAACCAAGAAAAGGAATTACTGGGGATGAAAACAATTTACATTAAATAAAGCTTTCCCCTTTAAATATTGATGTCCATTGTACAATATATACTTAGGAGTTATTACTCTCCCTAATCTCCTAAGTGTCAGTCCACATGATGAAAAGTGTTCCTACTGCTCTACTGTATACAGCAGGCTAGGAAGGTTGCTAAAGGGAGACAAATAGAAGTGATGGGGCTGACTTCAAGACCTACAGTGTGATCACCTTCCCATCATCCTTTTATCTATATCCATATATTCCCATAGAAGTGCTTACAAAACAATTGAATTCAACCGTGTTGAAAAGTCATTTGCTTTGAGCTCAGTTATATGTAGGCTCTGGAAGACTCTTATTCAAGGATATGTGTGGTCCTTCTGTTTATCACATTAGGGAGCAAGAGAAAGGAACAGATCACAAGGACAAAAGGACACATAGGGCAATTAAACTTCTTCACCCTCAGAAGCTATAGTCATTAGGGTGAATCCAGACATGCTATTTAGCTTTAGCAACCATACAATAGGAGAAATATACTGTTTGATATTATTTTTTTCCCAGCAACAAATGTAATCATCTTATACCAGATGAAATCTGGAAACCTGAGCAGACAGTGAGAGAAGGCAATCTTTTTAAGAACGGAGCATTGGGTTCCTTCTCAATGTTCACACCAGAAATTTCTGAAGGCTAGTTCTTTCTTCCACATTATTTCTGCCTGTTATGAATTAAGTTTGAAATACCTTCTCCTGACATGTGGCATTTCACCTTTGTGCTCTTTCTCCATACAAAATCCTTGCCCATCTGTTTTAAGGCACCTTGGCATCAGAATCTGATTCCTTTTGGAAACTTTAGGATAGGACTGACCATTGATGCACATTCATCACAACTAAACTTGCAGATGGACACATGTTCTTTCCATGCGTTCTTCAATCCTGCAAAGGTATACTCCACTTCATAGCACTCCCTCATTCCTGTACAACCCAAGCTCCCCACCCTGCTTCTGGGATCAGATCTCTGGGCTTGTTAGCATATTTTAAGCAGCTCAGGCTTCTGTTTAGCATTTGTTTTTCTTGGCATTTCAAAGCAGTATGTTCATTTTCATTGTACCCTTGACATACAAGATACTAGTGCCAGCAGGCCACAGTGAAACAAACAGAACTTACTGAAGAAATTTAGATTATATTTTCCATGGAGCCTGGACATTTCATCACTTGGTAAAATACTGCAGACAAGATATTGGGCTTCCCCTACACTTATGTGACCTTCAGAACTGCCATTGATATTAGTACCTCTCTTGTCTCTCTCCTCTCCTCTTGTTTCCTCCCCTTTTGTCCTCTCCTCTCTCTCCCTTTCTCCATGCACATGCATACATACACACACATAGAACTTATTAAAGTGGATTCCAATGTAGCTTCCAGTTAACTTTCATATCACAACCACAAGCCTAGATGCTGAAGAGTTTAGCATTGAAAACTCGCTATTATCTTTAAATAGTTATGAAAGACTCTGAGTTTCAATCACTTCAACTCTGTCTGTATAAGACATAGTCTTTCTTAGGCTTAGTTACCTGCCCCTCTACCTCAGTTCTTTTCTTCCTTATAGACTTTTTTTTTTTTTCTAAAAAACAAACTCTGTGAAATATCTTAGAGCTCAGCTATATATGTTTGCTCACCAAAACATGTTACCTCCTGACAAATTCCACTCAAGTCTAAAAGTTGGAATTGATTCAATAGCAGTGGGTTTAGGTTTAGGTTTGAGATTGTTCCTGTGGTCAAACAGCCAATACTGGGTCTCTATTTGGTACCTATGAAGTGGTCCATTCTATGCTTGAGGCTATGACTTTACAAAAGGAGCGTGAGAGTCTTGGCTCTTAAGAGAATTAATCTAACTGAGAAGTAAAATCTCAACACACCAAGACCACTCAATGATTATTTTGAGTTCCATGGATTTCAAAGTCATAAGTTTAGTTAATATTTTCTAAACTTAGTGGATTATGGAAATTTTAATAAAAACTCATGGAGAAAAGGAAATTATGAACAGGTGAGGTACTAAAGGGATTTCTGGGATATTAATGCTGTGCTCTTTTGTAATTTAGGTGAGCATCACATGAGCTTTTGTTCTCTAATACATTTAAGTTTTATTTTTATGAATGCATATTTTGTTTCTCAATTAAAATGTTATTATTTAGGGAAAATATGGGGAATTTCTGAAAAATACTGAATTAGATAATAAGTTCTAACCCAGGAGTCTGAAATGTAAATACCTACAGAAGTCAGGTGAATGACCTAATTGTACAGTTAATGGATTAAGACAAAAATAGAGAGGTCTGTTTTAAACTAGAGAGCATGTCTGACCTTCAGGTATTTGAAGTCAAAATTTTTATAATACTATGGCAACCAAATAAGGCACTTCTGCAGGCTGTCTTTGGCTCACAGGCTGCCCCTTAACACCAGAGCCCTGTCTCTAGTTACACCATAAGCTGTGCCTGAAGAATGGGTAGGATTTGACAGAAGGCAAGAACAAGCAAAATCCCTGAATGTAGAAATACAGTCTAACAAAGGTACAGATAGGCTGGATGCCAATTAAGTGCCTTCAAGACTGAGCTGAGTGTTAGAAAAACAAGGATCAGGTTGAATGGGTTTGGTAGGCAGCTTCTGACCTGACCTGAAGTGATCCCTACCTCTTGGTATTAGCATCTTTGTGTATTCCCCTCCCTTTCAGAGTGGACAGGGTATGGTGACTTGCTTCTAACAAAGAGAATACAGCAAAAATGATTGGGTGTCACTTTCATGTTTTGGTTATAAAAGATCATGACTTCCTTCTTGCTAGTACATTCTCTGCCTCTTCATGAGTTTGCTCTGATGAAGCAAACTGCTGAGCTGTAAGCTTCCCTGTGGAAAGAGCCATATAGGTAGGAACTGAGGTTAGTCTCTGGCCAACAGTCAGTGAGTAACTAAGGCCCTCATTGCAACAGCTCACAAGCAACTAAATCCTCCTAATAACTGCATAAATGAACTTGGAAGCAGATTCTTCTATAGTCAACCCTTCAGATGAGGCCACAGCCCTGCAAGACAAGCCTTATGTGTCTCCAAGTCAGAGGAACCAGCTACACTTTTCCCACATTCTTGATCTACAGAAATTGTTGAGATAATAAACATGTATTTTTTTTAAGCCTCTAAGTTTCAGTGAACCTCATTTGCAGCAAAAGATATGGAACCAGATCTTATGCAAGTTTTTCAGATAAGAGAGAGTTAAATACCCTAGATAAGAGGGAACACATTTCAGATCTTCAGTCAGCTGTAGTATGAAAAAGAGAATTTTTGGAAGGTGATCAAATAGAGTTGTGTGAAGTTTAGAAAAACAAAATCTTTGAACACAGTATCTGAGGAGTTAAGCTCTTATGGTTGCTTTAAAAGACCCTTTCCTGCTTCATTTGAGATTATATCTGAGAAATGACAATGTTCAAGTCACTCATTCTCGTCTCAGTTTTAATATTAGTTGTATTTCGGTTCTCATACCATCCCACTAAAAATTCATTGCCATCTAGTCAATTTTGATTTATAACAACCCTATATCACAGGTCATAGTGGATGGTTTTGAGGACTTAGGAACAGATAATAAAAACATTTAAAAGATGCTAGTTATGTTACATATATGAACACTTAGATTTTAAAAAGATTATATATCCAGAGTTATGTATTTGTCTTCAGATGTGTAGTTTGAGCAAGCAATCATTAGTGCCACTGTAGGAGATTTTAGAAGAAATTATTGCTTAGGAACTTGGACCATTTGCTTGAGAGACATCAAGAACTCTGGACTGTCTGAAAATAGAGCAGTAGCTGTCCTTATCAGGTTTCCATTGCTAAAACCATAATGATAGAAACACAAGTTTAATTAAATATGAAAGGAAACATTTTCCACCCACAAGAGAATGACTGGTTTTAGATTCTGGCTTCTGTTTCAGATGGACATTTTGTTTTCTTGTTGCCTTCCTTCCACCCCATGGAAGTTAGTTACCTTTCAAAGAGGATAATATTTAAGGCTGGTTTTCTGCATGGTAAGGGTTTTGTATGACACCTCATCACAAAGGTAAAGTAAAAAATAAAAAGATATGAAAGTGCATGCATGCCGAATAAAGCTTAAAAAGAAAAAAAAATAAATAAATAAGGGTCAGACTTCTATGACTGCTGTGATCCATAACTTGCCTCTCAATCCAATAAAGAGAGAGAAGTGAGAGAAATAATAAATTTTCACATTGTCAATTATAGGCTTTTAAAGTTGCTTCAGGTAATTAACAGTTTAAGTTGAGGCAGTTAGTTTTATTACTATTATTCTCAACATTCTTCTTCCCTTTGTTTTCCTTGGGTTTATCAATTGATCTATTGTTATTTTATGCCTTCCAGATGAATAGTTGGTACAAAAATAGCATTAGCAAAGCTTCAATTAACAGGCACAATGACCAGATTCCAACTGAAAATGAGAATATGATCACACATACACACACATACACTACAAACACAGAGTGAGAGAGAGAGTTTTTAACACCAAAGAATAAAGATTGTAGGAAGAGGCGAGGCGGATTGATTTACACTGGCAGCAGTAAGAAGCTGCTGAGGTGACTCCTTTGGCTGAAGCAAAGTTTGAAATTAATTTTTTTGGCATGAAACTCATCTTTGGGGATGCTAAGAAAACAGTAAGTTAACTACAGAAAGAATTAACCCTTTCATTGTTGTTGTGAACTATATGGCACATTGCAGATTTGGGACAGTGGTGGGGTGGAAATAAGTGAGAAAATAAGTTCCAACAGTCACCATGGAGAAAGGCAAGACAATAAGTCACCAATTTAAATGAGGTCCGATGATGACCATGTGCAATGAGAATGGCACTCAGTATTTAATGGGATTTTTCTCTCCTTCTCTCTCTGTAATGTGAAAACTACCCAGATTTAGGATGGAGAAACGAACTGGGCAAAAACAGTGGGGAAAAAAGTGGGTGACAGGCTATGATGTACATAGACTTGTTGAAAAATTACTTTGTCTTGGTTTTAAAGCCTTGGTAGTTCTAGTATCATTGAGATTTTTACAACTCCAGTGTGAAACCAAGAAGTAGTTCTACATGTAATCTTGCCTTAGCAATAGTTGCTAAGGGAGTGTTCAGTATAAATTAGGAAAACAAACTATATCTTCAAAGACAGCTGGTAGGAGGGATTACACAAGACAAATCTTCCTATTCATGTCCCTCAGTAGTGGCTTCACACAAACACAGGTCAACACATTATTCTGTTTAGTTTCTTTGCCTTTTTCTCCTGAGAGAATTATAAGATTAAGGTTAATACACTAAAAGGGATAAATGGGATTCTTTGCCCTGAGAAGTTCTAAGTGGCTCAGTAGTTTTTTATATATTATTTATTAGAATGGGGAGAATTTAAGGATAGTGATCACTAAAGCTGATGGTGAAGTAAAGGCATCTCTGGTAGCATAGTGCCTAAGGAATATGACTGCTAATCAGAAGGCTGGTGCTTCAAACCCACCAGCCACTCCTCAGAGGTAGGTCGGACAATCTACTTCTGTAGTGATACAGCCTGGGAAACCCAAGGAAAGTTCGCTATGAGTTGGGTCTGACTTGATGGCACATAACAACAACAACACTGTCATTTTACAGTCGGGCCAAGTTAAATGACTTAGTCAAGGATTCCCAGTTGAGGATTATAGCACCCAGATAGAAACCAGGATCACTGACCACAGAATCAGAGAACCAGGCCTCAATATTCTACTACTAGATAAGACTCAATGGCAAATAACAACAACAACAACAAAGATAAGATTTATAGTCTTTGATATTTTAACTAATTTTTGTAGCTGTTGATTTAGTAGTCTTTCTTTCATCATAGCTTTGGTACCCACTACTCTTTCTCCTGTGGAGAAAGACCTGAAGATAGTCCCTCATAAAAATTATAACATAGAAAACACTATAGGACATTTCTATTCTGTAACATGGAGTTCCTATGAGTTGACTCCATGACAGCTAACACAACTACCATTAGCATGATTACTCTCTAGGGCAAGCCAAAAACCAAACTCATTGACCTCAAATTGATTCTGACTTATGGTGACCTCATGTGTTACAGAGTAGAATAGCTCCAGAGGGTTTTTTTGGGTGTAATATTTACAGAAGAAACCCTGGAACAATGACTAAGCCCTAGGCTACTAATAAAAAGCTCAGTGCTTCAAAGCTACGAGCAGCTCCATGGGAGAAAAGACCTGGCAAGCTACTCCTGCAAAGATTGCAGCCTAGGGAATCCTATGGGACAGTTCTACTCTGTCATATAGAGTTGCAATTAGTCAAAATCAGTTTGACAGAACACAAAAAGGAAAACAGCAATCTTTACAGAAGCTGATCATCAGGCCTTTCTTTCATGATGACACTGGTTGGGTTCAAACAGGTAATCTTTTGGTTAGTAGTCAAGCACAAACCACTTGTGCTACCCAGGGATCTCTCTCTCTAGGATAGTGGGTCCTAAATTCCAAAATATGACAAAGTTTTCACCAGCTGTCAATGAAGTAAGAAAAATAAGTACAATAAATTATATATATATAATGTCAGGGTAAGATTGCCATTCTTTAGTCTAATATTTTTTGTACGCTTTTTCATAATAAAGCATCCTTCTTTTATGTATAATGTTTTAAAGGTCACTTATTAAAATTGAAAAGTTTCAATTTATATATATATATACACATATATATATATACATATATATATATATATATATATATATAACATTTATGTGTACTCCCCACACCATTTTATCTTTTCACTGGTTCATAAAATCTAAAGGTCTTAGCGCCCCTGATTCATGGAGCACATGGTGTTCTAAATAACAAGAGTTTGGCACTATAGTAGATTGCAAACATGGCCAAAGTCCTCCAGTTCTGTCTTTATCCATGCCACTTTGACTCCACACTGTGACGATGCAAATCCTACCTTCAAGAGGTAGAGGCTATTCTCACTTCTTTATGAATCTGATGGATCTTGTGATTTGGCAATACAAAGTGATGGAAACAATGGTGCCCCTTTTGCAAGTTTAGATCTCAAGAGACCTGGATCATTTCTACTATGCTTCTTGGAATCTGAAACTAACTGCCCTGTGAACAAACCCAGGTTAGCTCACAAATTGTGTGTCCAGATGTCCTTGCCACCCCCAACAGCTAACCAGTAGCTAACCCTCAAAAGTAGAATAGCCTGGTATACGTATGAAGGAATTTGTGAGAATGGAATAACAGCCTAGTTGAGCCCAGTCCAAATTACCAACCCACAGAGTTAAATGGCTATTGTCTTAAATCTCTAAATCTTAGTGAGATTTGTTACATAGGAATACCTAACAGATACAAGCATTGCACAGAAATTGAATAGATAATAAAAGACCTTATCACACATAATTGCTCTGATACTAATCATGGAATAATAACTTAATATGTATGTTTATCCAAAAAGTAGTTTTACAATCACTTTTTCTGATCTTATTCTAAAGTAGATGAAATTTATGCACATATTTGTTGAGAGAATTATGCAAGCTTACCTTATTATCCCCTAATTATTGGTAGATATAAGTCTAGAAACCAAGGGAACTATTTCTCAATGAGTCCTGTATGTGTGGAAATTACCTGCATTTACCTCAGAGTGATAGTGTTTTATGACACCTTGAATGTCACTATCAATGACCTCAGCTGATCCATGAAATTAAATACCAGGAGATAGTTTTTGATGATCTGGTTAAAGGAACTGAGAACTCACCCTGCATGTGCCATGCTGTCCCCATTTTAAGTTAGGAATATTTTCAATGCTCATAATTCTACTGAAGTCGTGAAAACAGAATTGGTTTTGCAATTGGAAGGTCTAAATTCAGGAAATATCAGCTACTGTCCTGACTATACTTGTTCTTGGCCCTTGGACAAATTCCTTTCCCACTCTGATCCTCAGATTCTTCCTCTGTGAGATAAGAGGGCTGGACTCAGTGAACTTAATGGTTCTCTCTATTCCATCAGTGCCTCAAGGCCTTAATCTGGTCATTCAAAATGCTAGGAAAGTAGGTCCAACAGATAAATGCATTACAACCCTCTGGAGACTAAAGACCTGGTATCTACTTTAATAGAATCTAATCAGCTGCTGCTGATGATGATGATTTTCCAAAAACAAACAAAAGAAAATTTAGTTTGCAGGTGTTATTGTTTCTGGTATAATAAGTTATTCTTATACAAATAAGACTTCTAAGTCTTTTTTTTCCCCCTAAGGTTGCCTTTATGTACACTAAAATAGTGCTTTTCCATGGTCGTTAAATGTATTCTGTGACTTGAATTAGAGTGCATACAAGGATCCACATGAAAATAAATCCAGCCACATTGCAACCTCTATTGTGATATTTATCACTGATGGAGCTCACATGACTGCAGAACTCCATAAAACTCTGGAGGGGTTACCTTCACTTAATGGCGTCCTTCCCTTTCACTCACCAGCCACTTCTTATTGCAAACATCTGCTTGGAAACGAAAAAACATTTTCTATTTCCTAGGGACATTGTTGGCTCTCAAAGCACTTTGCTCATTTTATTTAACAAATGTTTAAGTTTAATCAAATTTCTAATTCCAAAAATGAGCCAACCTTGCATTTTGAGTCATTAGTTTGAGACCTATGTGTTTAAAAGTAGTAAAAAGGAATCAAATTCAAGAGCAAAGAAAAAAAAAAAAAGAAAATGAAGTATGTGCTGTGTGGTTCCTATGGCTTCAGTTTATTCCTGTGATGTTTCTGCCACCCCCACCCCCCGGACCAGCTGGCTTCTGCTCACTCAATGATTCTAAGGAGATCAACCGACTCAGTCTATAATGAAGGCTTCCTTAAGTTCTGATAGAAAACTCCTTCCAAATAACCTGGTGAAACAGCATCAGCACCAAGGTAAGGCAGGAAAACAAGCATAATACAAACTTTATTAGTACTCTTTATTATACAATAAACTAGGCTTACACTTTTTTTGGAGAGGAAAATGATGAACACAAAAAACATACCGTATTTTTACTTACTAACGTGTACTTGTAAAATGCATGGCATGCTGTTTTACAGGCAGTAGCATATAAAATACTTTTTCCAGATGTGGATTCATAATTCTCCAAAGACTATAATAGTTATCATAAGATTTATGGAGGATAATTTATTAATCACGTTTTTTTTTTCTTTTAGAGATCTGTTTAGTAAGATGAAAGAGAACTTTAAAATGTCATTTTAACCAAATGTAGATGGCATAATATCAAGTTACTCCTTTTGTTCAAATTATTTTTAATGACTTTATTTGCTTTATTACCTCCACAAGTCAGTACCAACTTGGTGGTAATGATCTATTCAGGAAATCTCTTAAGATTTTAAAATAAAATAGCATGGAATGATTTTAAAAACTAAATGAACTGAACTGTGTGAGTTGATTAGTGTTAGTTTATTTGAGGGACATATGAGCTACTGAAGCTTATTTTTTATAAGATTTGGAGAAGACAAATTGTGTGAAAACTGTAGCTCACTGAACATTCATGCAGCTTCCTCAGTGGAAACTTAAAAGCCCATGTGTGTCTGAAGTGATACAAGTAACACATTGTTAAATAAAATACACATTTTAAACATGGATTCTTTTAATCTGTCTTAGATTATAAAAACACAGCTGTACTAAATATATATTGAGTACCTGAGTCACATGATGAGTCAAAATATCCAAATGACCTTCTTTTTGTCATCACTTTATCTGAAGTTAAGTTTTGTCTAAAAATTAGCACTGCCAAAGAAAAAAGAAAATTCTGCAATTCAGGGAACTCATCTGTCCTAAAACTACTTGTCCTCTTATGTATTATCCCCTTCTTTGCAAAACCACTTTCCTGGATCAGCCTTCTATCTGCCTCTGTGACTCTTACAGCTACCATCAGAGTTTCTTCATTTCTAATATAAGGATAATGACATCTACTTTGAAGAGCTATATCAAGTATTAAAATAAAAGTATGCAAGAACATCGTCTACAGCCTGCAAAGATATCATTTTTATTGTTAGGATGCACCTGACCAAAGCTGGTCTTTTTAATTGATATATGCAAGCAAAAGTTGGACAATGAAAAAGGAAGACAGAAGAAGAAGTGATTCACTCAAACTGTGATGTTGATGAAAAAAATATTGAATTTACCATGGAATGCCAAAAGAATGAACAATCAGTCCTAGAACAGATACAATTCAAATGTCTATTAAATGTGAGAATGGAAACACTTCAACTTGCTTACAGTGGATTCATCATCAGAAAAGACTAAGGATGTTGTGATGATTAAGGTTGCATGTCAACCTGATTGGGCCATGTTCTCAGTGGTTTGGCAATTATGATGTAGTTTGACAATTATGTAATGATGTAGTCTTTCTCCAACGTGAGATCTGATGCAATGTAATCACCTCCATGATGAGCTTGCCTATGATCAGCTACTCAGTTGAAAGACAGTTCCCTTAGGGGTGTGGCCTACATCCAATATATATGGACATTCTCACAAAGCTCTCTGCCTTTTTTCTGTAGCCTGCATCTGGTTTGTCATCTTCTGGCTTCTGCTTCTTTGAACTTAAATGAGTGGACTGACATCTGACCTGACCTGCCTATCTTGGGTCCCTGCAGCTACATGAGCCAGGAGAAGACTCCAGCCTGACATCTGACCCACAGACTTGGGACTTGCCAGCTTCTACCAATGCATGAACCATTTCCTTGAGATAAGGCTCTCTATATATGTACATATAAATTTCATCAGCTTTGCTTCTCTAGAGAACTTAGTCTAAGATAGATGCCATGATTTATAATATAAAGGATCAACAAAAATGAGGGAAATCCTCAATAGATGGATATATTCAATACACAAAACAATGGACTCAAACATATCAATGATCATGAAGATGATATAGGATCAGGCAACATTTTATTCTGTTATACACAAGGTTGTCATGAGTCAAAGCTGACTAGACAGCAACCAACAACAACAGCACTATTATTGTGTGTACAAGTGTGTGAAGGGTTCATTTTCAAAGAATAGGTGTAAAATTATAAGTAGCCCAAAGCATATTGAATAGCTATTATGTATTTTAGACTCTGTTCCAAAAAAAGACCAAACTCACTGTCATCGAGTCGATTCTGACTCATAGCGACCCCTCCGTAGGTTTCCAAGGCACAAAAAATGGAAGTAGATTGCCCAATCTTCCTTCTGAGAAGTGGTTGGTGGGTTTGAACTGCCAGCCTTCTGGCTAGCAGTCAAATACCTTAGGCACTGCACCACTAGACTTTGTTAGTGACACTAAAATATGTGACAGAGGATCTATATCCCAAAGAGCTTATAATCTTTGAGAAAATTCTGATACAAGTGTTAAAAATTTCAGCAGCATTTTAAAAGAATTACTCTATGAAACCATAATACCGGACACCTGAGCTGTCTCTCAGTGGCCATTTCCATATGAAGAGGATGAACAGTGACTCCTGAGACTTAGGAAACTGACTTATGAGAATGAAGGAGTATGCTGTGAAGACTTCATGCAAGTTAGGTTTGAGTGACCTATAAGAAAGTGAGGAGTCCATGAGTAGGAAATGAAGAAGCGTATGATATTCATTCAAGCGATTGGTGCTGCTGAATGCTTAAGGAGTGAGGTTATGACACACAAAAGAACGGAGGTGAGAAACTGAGATCCAAGCTCAACATCTGCATAGAGACATAAGACCTCTCTGAAGCTCTCTGAAAGGCTGAAGGAAGACCACTATCTGTACACAAAGGACATCTTCTTTTGATGAAAAAAATTGTCTTCATGGAAGCCTGGGATGAAGCCCTGGCTATAGCTGTTTTCCAAGAAAAGAAAACCATTCCTGGGTAAAATTATATAAGGAAACCTGTTGAGAACATACCACCTTGCAACAATTTCTGCATTTCTGGAAATGATCTCTTTACACGTCTGTCTTCTGCACAAGACATTGAGCTCCATTAATTAGTTTCTCTGTGTTTCCCCAATATCCAGGACAGAGTGAGTAGTCAATGAATAAATGTTCAATGGCCTGTTCATGGTTAAAAATCCAATGGTAATAAGAATTGTCAAAAAATAAATAAGGTGCTCACAAAAGTCTTATCAGTGCAGAAAGTGCCACATGGAAAGATAATAAGAAGTAGAGAAGAAGGCAGTCTAAATTTACCTTGGAACCCTGAATTGAAATATTGCTCCCATGCTGCCTTCATTAGTCTAAGATCACAACCTGGAAATGCTATCTCCAGAGGTACTCTTTACCAGTAGCCAGTTGGTCATGATGAGTGCACAATATCAAGCCAGACTCCATTGTATCTTTTCTCAACTAGAGAAGGAAACAGACAAGAAAAAGTGATAAACAGGAGGAAAAGTGTATTCAGCCTGACACCCAGAAGCTTTGCACCCTGAGAGTCTTCAGAGATCTGAGCTCTGTTGAAACTTTGCAAGCCAAAGGCAGGAAATAAAGTACCAGCCTGGGGCTATGGGGAAATCTACTTCTGTAGTGATGTTGCCTCAGAAACACAAGAAGGAGTCACTATGAGTCGGGTCCAACTCAATGGCACATAACAACAACAACAAGCTGGGACAACTGTCACCAATCTGAAAAACAACTGAATGCTCTCTCACAAGAATTAATACACCCTCTCTTGCCAGGTGGGTTCTACTCACCTGAAAGACACTCCAAGGTCTGAGGAAGTTGCCCCAGAAAGAAACCAATCTCTCCCAAGCCATGGCTACTCTTTCCTTCATAAATTCCCCCTATGTGAGATTGCCACCACCTGTCTGTCAGTTTGTCAGACTGTGGTGGGTTGAGTGTTGCTGTGAGGCTGGAGGCTATGCCACTGGTATTTCAAATATAAGCAATGGTTACTCATGGTGGGCAGGTTTCAGCAGAGCTTCCAGATTAAGACAGACTCAGAAGAAGGAAGGGACCATCAACTTCGCAAAGAATTGGCCAGTGAAAACCTTCTGAATAGCAGTGAAACACTGTTTGATATTGTGCTGGAAGATGAATTTCTCAGATCAGAAGTCACTCAAAATATGGCCAGGGAAGAGCTGCCTCCTCATAGTACAGCTGACCTTAATGATATGGATAAAGTAAGTCTTTCAGGCTCTCTGTGTGCTGATGTAGCAAGACTCAAATTGAGGAAAAACAGCTGCAAACATCCATTAATAATCAGAACATGGAAAGTAAGAAATATGAATCTAGGAAAATTGGAAGTTCTCAAAAATGAAATGGAACACATAAAGATTAATAGCCTGGGCATTGGTGAGTTGAAATGGATTGGTTTTGGCCATTTTTAATCTTACAACCATATGATCTAGTATGTTGGGAATGACAAATTGAAGAAGAATGATCCAGTTAATACTACTATTATTCAAACTTACATACCAACCACCAAAAACAAAGATGAGGAAGTGGAAGATTTTTACCATCTTCTGCAGTTTGAAATAGACCAATCATGCAATCAAGATGTGTTGAACATCATTTGTGATTGGAATGCAAAAGTTGGAAACAAAGAAGAATCACCAGTAGTTGGAAAATTAAGGCCTTGGTGATAGAAAAAATGCTGGAGAACACATGATAGAATTTTGAAAGACCAATGACTTATTCATTGCAAATACATTCTCCAGCAACACCAATGGTCGCTGTACATGTGGACTTTGCCAGATGGAGTATGTGGAAATCAGATGAACTGCATCTGTGGAGAGAGGTGATGGAGAAGCTCAACATCTTCAGCTGAAATAAGGCCAGAAGCTGATGGTAGAACAGACCATCAATTGCTCATATGCAAGTTCAACTTGAAGTTGAAGACAATTAAAACAAGTCCACAAAAGCCAAAATTTTACCTTGATTATGTTATTGTTGTTGTTATGTGCCGTCGACTTGGACCCGACTCATAGTGACCCCTCCATGGGTTTCCAAGGCAGTATCACTATGGAAGTAGATTGCCCCATCTTCCTTCTAAGGAGTAGCTGGTAGATTTGAAACACCAGCCTTCTGGTTAGCAGTCAAATGCCTTAGGCACTATGCTACTAGAGCTCCTGACATTGATTATATCTCTCCTACATTTAAACACCATCTAAAGAATAAATTTGATGCATTGAACACCAGCACCGAAAACCAGAAGAACTGTGGTGTGACATCAAGAACATCATCCATGAAGAAAGCAAAAGGTCATTAAAAAGACAAGAAAGGAAGAAAAGACCAAAATGGATGTCAGAAGAGACTCTGAAACTTGTCCTTGAAGGGAACGTACTTAAAGCAAATGGAAGAAATGACAAAATTAAAGAGCTGAACAGAAGATTTCAAAGAGCAGCTGAAGAAGATAAAGTCAACTATTATAATATGTGCCAAGAATTGAAGTTAGAAAACCAGAAGGGAAGAACATGCCAAGCATTTCTCAAGCTGAAAGAACTAAAGAAAAAATTCAAGCCTCAAGTTGCAATATTGAAAGATTTTATGCGCAAAATATTGAATGATACAAGAAACCTCAAAAGCAGAGGAAGGAACACACAGAATCACCATATCAAAAAGATGTGGTGAATGTTCATCCATTTCAGGAGGTGGCATATGATCAAGAACCAATGATATTAAAGGAAGAAGTTGATGGTAGATCGAAGGAATTGGCAAAGAACAGGTCTCCAGGAATTGACAGAATACCCATTGAGATGTTTGAACAAAAGGATGCCACGCTGGAGGCACTCACTTGTCTATGCCAAGAGATGTGGAAGACAGCTACCTGGCCAACTGACTGGAAGAGATCCATACATGTACCAATTCCAAAGAAAGATGATCACACAGAATGTGAAAATTATTGAAAAATATCATTGATATCACACGCAAGTAAAATCTTACTGAAGACAATTAAAAAATGGTTGCAGCAGTATATTGATAGAGAACTTTCAGAAATGCAAGCTGGATTTGGAAGAGAACGTGGAATAAAAAATATCATTGCTGATGTCAGATGGATCTTGGCTGAAAGCAAAAAGTACCAGAAAGATGTTTACTTGTGCTTTGTTGACTATGCAAATGTATTCGATTGTGTGGATTGTAACAAATTTGGATAACATTGAGAAAAATGGGAATGCCAGAACATTTAATTGTGCTCATCAGGAACATCATCCATGTACATAGACCAGGAGGCTGTGGTTCAAACAAAACAAGGGAAGATTGGTTTAAAATCAGGAAGGGATTGTGTCAGTTTGGTATCTTTACATCATACTTATTCCATCTGTATGCTGAGCAAATACTCAGAGAAGCTGGACTATATGAAGAACTTGGCATCAGGATTGGAGGAAGACTCATTAACAACCTGCAATATGCAGATGAAACAACTTTGCTTGCTGAAACTCAGTATGACTTAAAGCACTTACTCATGAAGATTGAAGACTACAGTCTGCAGTATAGATTATGTCTCAATATAAAGACAATTAAAATCTTCCCAACTGGGCCCATAAGCAGCATAAATGGAGAAAAGATTGAAGTTGTCAAAGACTTCATACTACTTGGTTCCACAATCAACACCAATTGAAGGAGCAGTCAAGACATCAGGTGTCATATTGCAGCAAATCTGCTGCAAAAGATCTCTTTCAAGTGATGAAGAGCAAAGATATCTCTTTGAAGACTAAGGTACGCCTAACCCAAGCCATGGTATTTTCAATTGCCTGATATACATGTGAGAGCTGGACAAGGACTAAGAAAGATCTAAGAAGAGTTGATGCTTTTGAGTTGTAATGTTGGCAAAGAATACTGACAAGCCATGGACTTCCAGAAGAACTAACAAATCTCTCCTGGAAAAAGTACAGCCAGAATGCTCCTTGGAAGTGAGAATGGCCAGATGTCATTTGACCTACTTTGGTCATGTTGTCAGAAAAGACCATTCCCTGGAGAAGGTTATCATGCTTGATAAAGTGGAGGGTCAATAAAAAAGGGGAAGGCCCTGAACGAGATGGATTGACACAGTGGCTGCAACAATGGCTTCAGGTACAGCAAGTATTGTGAGCTGGCACAGGACCAGGCACTGTTTCATTCTGTTGTACATAGGGTCACTATGAGTTGGAGCTGACTTAACAGCACCTAACAACAACAACAATCTGAGACTGTGCACCTGACCAAACCATGATAGGTGCAATCACCTCAGATGCATGTGAAAGTTAGACAATGAATAAGGAACACCGAAGAAGAATCAATGCCTTTGAATTATGGTGTTGGCAAAGAATATTAAATATACTATGGACTGCCAGAAAATGAACAAATGTATCTTGGAACAAGTACAGCCAGAATACTCCTCAGAAGAGAGGATGGTGAAACTTTAACTTTGAACATGTTATCAAAAGATACCAGTCCCTGGAGAAGGACATCATGACTGGTAGAGTAGAGGGTCACCAAAAGAGAAGACCCTCCATGTGAAGGCATGCCACAGTAGCTGCAATAATGCATTCAAGTATAGCAATGATTATGAAGATGGTGCCAGACTGGGCAGTATTTCTCTCTGTTGTACATAGTGTTTCTGAGTCAGAATCAACTTGACAGATAACACCTAACAACAACAATTTGAGACTGTGAATACAAATAAGAGATTGGCAAGTCTAAGCACCAACTCCATTGCTTCATGTATAGCAGCAAAGAAAATCCCATTGGATGTCAAAAATACACCACCTTTTCAATCAGTCTAATTCCAGGATAAAATTCCACGGCCCAGAAAACATACATTATATAAGCACACTGAAAATAAAGAGCAAAGAATGGGTAAATCACTAAGGAGATGGCATGCCAGTCTTTTTTAGAGCAAAACTTTCAAGAAAGAGAGCTATGGAGCATAAGGCTATGTCCTTTTACTAAGTGGGAGTCAGATCCTGACTATCTGTATGTTAGACAATGGATTTAAATAGTTATTGAATAATTGTTGACATAGTGTACCCTTCCTTCCTTTTTCCACCCTCCTCCATACCAGCTTCCTCAGGAAAACAGTATCTTATACATGTACTGCACTTAAATTGTCTCAGGTAGTACTCTTAGTACTTTATATATAATAACTCAATCCTTACAACTACTCTATGGAATATGTGATATTAATATACCCATTCTTACAAGGTAAAACATTGTGAATGTAGACCGACACTTTGGTTGGGCAGCTGGATCCTTAAGATATCCTTTATCTTCTAATAGGCCAATGTTTTTCAGAGTCTAGATTATATTAAAAAAAAAAAAAAAGCTGAGTTTATGCTCATCTCTGTTCAACTCTAGATAGTCTCTAAAGTTTGAGTGAGTAAGCGGCATTTTACTCATTACTCTGCAAATGACACAACTGTTATCTTCTATTCACCAGCTTAAAGTACAAAAGTCAGAGCAGAGGTGGGAGCTCACGGGCATAAATTCACCATCTGTGATGAAATGTAATCAGATCCAAGGAGTTTCCACTTTGAAGTCTTCCTGAATCTGTGTGGGTTACAGGTCTGAACATATCACCAGCTCTGACAGGTGGCTTTATTTTTCATTTCAAAGGGGAAGAAAGAAAGGCAAGTAAACCAAGGCAACACATGTACAGTGGACCTTTAAACATTTCCCCCTGACTGCTCACAGAGGCATTTTACTAAGTTCAGGTCACACACTTAGAAGAGCAAAAGTGGGCTTTGGCTCATCTGGGACTTTGTCCCTTGCAGCCTCAGCACTACGACAGCTGCTTTTCTCCACTTTGGGGTGCCCACCACTTCTTCAGGAGCTCTGGTAGCATAGTGCCTAAGGTACTTGTCTGCAAACCAGAAGGCTGGAGGTTTGAACCCACCAGCCACTCCTCAAAAAGAAGGTTGGACAATCTACTTCCATAGTGAGACCACCTCGGGAACCCAAGGAGGGGTAGCTATGAGTCGGGTCTGACTCAGTGGCACATAACAACAACAACCACCACTTCTTTCGTGCCTGGACTGCTGCACCCCTGCCCCATACTTCAGAGCCTGGCTTCTGGGGTTGGACATCTACCGGGTAATGGCAGCAGGCAAAAAAGGGCTCAGCTAGAAGAGTGGTGCTTGTCTCATGATGAAATGATAGCCTTTCAAAAGTCTGAAATGCAGCTGCCCTTTAAAATCATTCAGCCCATAGATTGCTGGTGACAGTATGGAGCCTGTGTAGCCAATACCACCATTCATCTGTCACTTTGTCGTACATGTTGCTGTGAGGCTGAAGGTTATGCCACTTGTATTTCAAATACCAGCAGGGTCATCCATGGTGGGCAGGTTTCAGGTTTGAGGTTTCAGTGGAACTTCCAGACTAAGACAGACTCAGAAGAAGGAAGGGGCCATCCACTTCTCAAAGAATTGCCCAGTGAAAACCTTATGAATAGCAGTGAAACAATGTCTGATATTTTACTGGGAAATGTTATGAATAGCCCAAACAGGAGCTCTCGTGGCATAGTGCCTAAGGCATTTGACTGCTAACCAGAAGGCTGGTGGTTCAAACCCACCAGCCACTCCTCGGAAGGGAGATTGGGATCCTACTTAAGGCAGTGAGTTTCATTTTTCAGTTTGTTCATAACAGTAGCCAATGCCTTTAACATCTGAGGAAGGTAAGATATAGAAGAGTGAGCCAATAGCTCATTCTGGGTATATTGTCATTCATATGTGACTTAAGTGCTACCATGAAAATACAGCAAATGGCAGACTTCAGCTAGAGATGTTAACCCAATACAAATTCAGACAAATACAAGCATATCATACCCTGCTCAGTTTCTCCCACATGAGGGTCTGAGGAAGCCCTGGGAAGACTGGAGTTGGCTATTACTATACCCTCTACCCCTACAGCATGAGAAGCACTCAGCCATGGGGAGTGAGTTCCAGTGAATGAGATCAGAGTGGATGTTGGCCTTGAGGAAGAGTAATTATATTTACCTAAAGAGGTGACATACAGATTGTCTTCTAGCCCAGCAACCTCTGGGACAATCCTCCAGAGAGAGACTGAAAGAGGGAGCCACTTAAATAGCTGCATAGCCAGAGCTCCTGTATCAGACTGAGGCTGCTAAGCAACCTAACTTGGTGCCCTTACAGCAGTATGGTGTTGGGCTGAGTTTGAGGGGCATGATTTAGTCTTTCTTAATTTTTAAAGTTGTTGTTAGTTTCCACTGAGTTGATTCTAACTCATAGCAACCCCTCATGTTCAGAGAAGGAGTTTTCAAGGCTATGACATTTCAGAATACAATCATATACCACAAAAGCTTCTTTTGAGCAATGTCCAAACACATTTAAGTCTATGATCCCATAAGATCATAAAAGAGTTAAGAAATCTCTATTGGAGAATTGGATGTAGCAAGCTCAACAGTTTCCTACACACAACACATATATCTCTGTTATGTGTATGTAAAGCAATTGTACTTCCAAGTGTATAATAGCACAGTTTATCTGTCATCTAAAATACATGTGTTTTGATAGTTATAACAAATGCCTATTTTGCTGGCTTATGTATGTACTTAAAGTGTTAAGGAGCAAAGATGTAACTTTGCAGGCTAAGGTGTTCCTGACCTAAGCCATGGTATTTTCAATAACCTCATATTCATGTAAGAGCTAGACAATGAATAAGGAAGACCACAGAATAATTGAGGCATATTGTGGTACTGGTGAAGAATATTGAATATACCATGGACTGCTAGAATGAACAGATCTGTCTGAGAGGAAGTACAGCCAGAATGCTCTTTAGAAGTGAGAATGGCCAGACTTCATCTTTCATACTTTGATCATGTTGTCAGAAGAGACCAGTTCTTGGAGAAGAATATTATGCTTGGTAGAAGGTCACCAAAAAAGGGGAAGACCCTCAACAAGATGGATTGACACAGTGGCTATGACCATGGACTCAAGCATGGCAACAATTGTGAGGCTGGTACAGGACTTGGCAGTGTTTTGTTCCACTGTACACTGGGTCACTATGAGTCCGAACTGACTCAATGGCATTTAATAACAACACCACCATATATACACTATACTGTATTTTCTATCTAAAAAGTACCACATAAAAGTGTATCCTTCAATTTATAGACAGCACCATCCAATCTCTTTTATTACACATATCTTGGCATTTTAGTGTTATCCCTCCATTTTAATTTTCTTTGGAAAATACTACTGTGAAGTGCATCATACCTTGCAAATGCAGCAAAAACCAATGCTAGAATATCAAAAGAAAGAGGCAAAGGAGAAATATTGATTCAAAAGTGAAAGAAAAAGTTATTAAACAACATGAAGGTGGTAAATCAGTGAATGATATTGTTTGTGATTTAGGCATATCTCACTCGACAATCACAAAGATCTTCAATAACAAAGAAAAATTCTCCAGGTTGTTAAGGATCAGCTCCACTGAAAGCTACAAAGCTAATGGAAATGCAAGTGGAAACTACACTAGGTATGGAGAAATTGCTAAAGATAAAGATTGAGGACAAAACAAAAAAGTAAATCCCTCACAAAACATTGACGATTACTGCTAAGGTAAAAAGTTAATTCAAGATGCAAAGAGAAAAAGTAGGACCAGACTATGATATGGTGTTTACACAGCATCCAAATCACATAACATCCCATTTCACACCTTCCCTGACTTTAAACCATGCAGTATTCACCTGTTAATTCAAACAATTGCCTCTTGGTCAATGTTCAAGTTTGCATGAGCACAATTAAGCATTCTGGCATCCCATTTCTCTTCAATGTTATCCTTAATTTGTTGTGATCCACACAGTCAATTTTTTTTTGTATTGACAATAAAACACAGGTAAATATCTTTCTGGTTTTCTCTGCTTTCAGCCAAGACCATCTACATCAGTAATGACATTCCTCCTTCCACCTCCTCTTTTGAATCTGGCTTGAATTTCTGACAGTTTCCTGTCAATGTTCCACTACAACCATTTTTTAATTATCTTCAACAAAATTTTACTTGAACATGATGTAAAAACAAACCAACAACAACAAAAAAAAAACCTCACTGCCATCAAGTCAGATCCAACTCATAGAGACCCCTCCTTACGTTTCTGAGGCAGTATCACTATGGAAGTACATTGCCCAATCTTCCTTCCAAGGAATAGCTGGTGGGTTTGAACCACCAGCCTTCGGGAGAGCAGTCAAATGCCTTAGGCACTATGCTACCAGAGCTCCTGATGTTAATGCTAATGCTTGGTAATTTCTGTATTATTTTAGGTCATCTTTCTTTGGAATGGGCACAGATATGCATCTCTTCATGTTGGTTGGCCATGTAGCTGTCTTCCAAATTTCTTGGCATAGATGACTGAGTGCTTCAAGTGCTGCATCCATTTGTTGAGACATCTTAAGTCTGTTAATTTCTTAAGCCCTGTTTTTGACCAATGCCTTCAGTAGAGCTTGGACCTTTTCCTTCAATATCATTATTATTTGATCATATGCTACTTCCTAAAATGGTTTCACATCAAACAATTCCAATAATTTGCTTCTGTGTTCTCTTTACATCTTTTTTTTTTTTTTTGATGCTTCCTGTGTGGTTCTGTATTTTGCCCATAGATTCATTCCAAATTGCAACTATAGCTTGAATTTTTTCTTCAATTCTTTAAGCTTGAGAAATATCAAGCATGTTCTTCTCTTTTATAACTCCAGCTTTTTGAACATTTGATTACAGTACTTTATTTTGTCTTCTTGAGCCACTCTTTGAAATATTCTGTGCAGCTTTTTTTACATCAACATTTCTTCCATTCAGTTTAGCTACTCTGCATTCAAGGTCAAGTTTCTGAGTCTCTTCTGAAATCCATTTTAGTCTTTTCTTCCTTTCCTATTTTTTAATGACTTTTGCATTTTCAGTGATACTGCGTTGGAAACCCAAGGAGGGGCCACTGTGAGCTGGATCCGACTTGACGGCAGTGGGTTTGGTTTTAGTTTGTTTATTGTTTTTTTTTTTTTTGCTTATTTAATGTATGCTGTCTTTGCTTTTATCTCACAAATATACTCTGTATTCTGTTGGATCATTTTTCTCTGGAATGGGCTTTAGTCATTAATGTTCAGTGTGGTAAACCTACTCTTGAGATGTTCTCTAAATTCAGGTGAATAAATACTTAAGGTTTTACTTTGGCTTCCATTGACTTGTTTCAATTTTCATCAGCTTCAATACAATTTGCATAGGAGAAAATTGATGTCCTGTACCATAGTTGGCCCTTGGTCTTGTTCTGACTGATGTTATTGATCTTCTTAATTGTCTCTTTTTACAGATGTAGTCACTTTGATTCCTATATATTATATCTGGCCATATACATGTCACCATTTATGTTGTTGAAAAAAACTATTTTCAATGAATAGGTCATTGGTTTTGCAAAATTATATCATATGATATCTGGCATTATTTCTATCACCAAGGCAATATTTTACAAATATTTATCATTCTTTGTTTCTAATTTTGCATTCCACTCTCCAGTATTTATAATTGAATCTTCATTGCATGTTTGATTTCAGACGTTAGAAGTTGGTAAAATCTTCACTTTTCACATCTATGACATTAGTGGTGATGAGTAAATTTGAACAATAGGCACATTAACTGGTCTTCCTTTTTGGCATACAGATATTATCCTACCACTGGCATCATTGTTCTTCAGGATAGATCTTGAAATGTTCTCTTTGACAATGAATATGACACCATCTTCCTTAAATATTTCCTTTCCAGCATAGTAGATCATATGATTGTCCTATTCAAAATAGAAAATACCAATCCATTTCAGCTAACTCATGCCAAGATTATATATCTTCAAGCATTCCATTTTATTTTTTACAATTTTCAATTGTTATGTAGCCTCCTTTTTCCCCTTACCAACATTGTGATGAAACTTTTTCCTGACATACATATTCTTCCACCATGATGCCTCAGTGGGTAAATCTCACCATGTGTATGTGCTATAATTTTCTTAAAACTTTTGTTGATCATTTGGTTTAGGTTCAGTTTATTTAAATATTATGAATAACACTGGACTGAACATACTATATGTACAACTTTACATACATCTCTGATTAAATCCCTAGAATAAACTTTTAAAATACAACTCTGAATATAGCACATCTTTCAGAGATAGATGGCGGACTAGCCAGAAAGACTGCACAGACCCTCTTCAACAAAGAAAAGGGAAACCAATTAACACAGACACAGAAGATAATCCTGGACCCCTGAGCCTTGAAG